>NW_008752250.1:39193-71146 GCF_000715545.1 Opisthorchis viverrini | reverse complement strand
GTCGAACACCTGAAGACGTCTCAGGTCCGCTGCTCGAATAGGCCAAGTCTCACAGCCATACAACAAAACAGCCCGTACTGTAGCTTGATACACACGTCCCTTCAGATTCAGGGATAAACCATTCTGACGCCATAGGTGTCTCAAGTTAGCAAACTTGAGACAGCAACAGCAGGTGAAGGTGTAGGCTATCATGTTTTGGGCATGAACTGGCAGCTCATCTGCGTGATTTAGGGATATCGCCTCAGTTGTCGTGAATCGTGCTTTGAGCGAAGTGGCCGGAGAGTTTTCCGAAGTGTGTCATATAGACGCCGAGTCAGGTAGCCTGCAACCAGATCCTCTTTGAAAGGGAGACTGACGAAGCTCGATAGATAGACGAAGCATCCAAACGGGAGAATAACGGCTCTTTCCATGTCTTGGGAGTACAACTGCTAACAGCAAGTCGTGGCTCAATGAAATATTTGGCTTACCGGAAACCGTCTTGGATGGGACAATGCGCTAATTTCAACAAGTTTATCCCACTGAGCACAACCGAACTTTAGTTTGCTGTCTTGTTGACGGGACGATAGAAATTTTCCCTGGAAGCAAGCTTAAAGCCGAACTACACTCGCTAGCTAACGTGCTTCGTGAAAATGATTGTCTAGCTAGGCTCATCTCAAAACGCATGGCTGCTACAACAATGAAAAACAAACCGATCACTTCTGAAAGGAACTTTATCTTCGGGCCTCTGCTTTAATCCTGGGCTACTCGCTCAGGAAGATCTAAGATCACTATGTAGTCGATTAGTCACGTAGTTTCAGACGTGTGTAAACCATGCAACGTGCGTCAACGTAGCTGTTCTACTCCACACATTTTCCAGTGCGAGCAAGTTGACTTTCGATTTTGATGAATTTCGCACCTAGATCTTTGGAAATCTAGATCAACATAGAACTTGCTCCGACGTGAATTTCTCGTCAGTGGTAAATTCAATGAATGTTTTTGTTATAACTTGCTGGACGGTAGTGCAACTCTGTGTCGGTCCCTTGGCTTCCTGCTCCGCCCACTATGTTATATCAAAAGGCACGGTAGCTCTACACAGCCCTTTATGGAGACAAAGGAAAATCATTACAACTGTATATATATAGGGTAGTCACAGAGTGTTCCACAAGGTCGTGCCAGAATGTCCGTGAGGGGGCGAGAACCGTCGAGTCAAGGTGCTTGACTCGGATTGGCTGGCATTCTGACCAATCAGGGCATGCCTACGTCTGGCCCGTGTCCTGCACGTGACACATGCGTCCAAATGAAGTGATGTTCTGTTATTAGGGACGGCTGGCCCCCGAACAGTTTTCTAAATGTTCGGGAAATTTGAAAAGAAATTTAAGCGTGAAAACCTCGTTTCAACACTCCATAAGTAGAATACAAACACACTAATCCACCAAACACTGATTACTATTGACTATCAAACTAGTCTCAGTTTGAGGATGGTCTTTTCGGTGAGTGTCACCTGTTGCCCACTGTCCTTGAGGGGAACTAATCTGACCTGTTCCCTGGGGTAGCATGGCAGCTAGGCACCGAAAGGGTGTTACAGCTGGACAGTTTAGCTTTTATTCTGAGAGAGGTATCAGAAAACAAATAATTGCATGTGTCACGCACTGTTAACGGTAATTTCACTCTCCTCAAATTCAAAGCGCAAAAGGTTCCAACTCTATTTATCAGACAATTTCTAGTACGACGTTGCAAAATGCAAGTTCCTTTGGTTTCATTGCAGAGGCAGCCTTCCACCGGATGGCAATTTTTAAGTGCCATGAACGGTAACGGAGTCTAACTGAATGAGTCTGAATTTCTTCCCGCAACGCTACTTGACCGATTTGGCTCTCAGGGATAGGGAGTAGCAGACTGCCTTACACCACCACCGTTTTCTGCCCGTCTTTTGGCCGATTCATTTCTCCAGCGTAAGTGCTGTCCAGTTTATCAGAAGAGCAATACCGTAACTCATAGCGATTAAATTTCAAGATGCGTAATGTATCAAAAGTGATTGAGTTCAACGTTCTCACGTTCATGACAGTAGTGAAATGCAACTTCAACTTCATCTGCTTTTGTGCAACAATACAAATAGGGCGCACTACACTGCAGTTGTGCAAGAGAGTAAAGGAGCATGACACATTCTGACTGACAGCGGCATCCAGGAGGTCAATTACTAGCGCATTGGTCGCTCACTTGGTCTACATGAGTCACTTGGTTGATTCTAACAATGCTTTCCGAATACTACGCCTACCGAGATCCGTAGAGTATCGATGTCTGCCCACAGCTCAAGCAACCGCAATTTGCTCACGCAACCTTAGTCTGTGCACTCAGAAAACGTTTGGACGCACCTTCATGGTCTGTCCACATGACCGCCAGTCACTCAGGCCAATCAATCATGACGAAATCAGACTACTGTACGGCAGTGAAGCATCAGTGCCAACCAAGATGTTGCTGTCTTTGATGATGATGATGATGATGATGATGATGATGATGAATCAGACCACTGTACTCTTGTTTTACTCGTATGGATCACTTGCTTTTAGTTTTCCAATTCTCCGAATGGTATTGACTACATGAACATGTCCATCACAAAACTCGGATTTATCAAATAGGAATTTGCCGTTCCAGTTGTCCACCCGTTAACTTCGAGTTGGTTTGTAACAGTCATGTTGGCGGAGATGGCAAACGAAATTGGACACTTTCTTCTCCGAATTGACTTTATCGCTTTCGCGAGAAACGACTATCGACTAGCTTCTTTTTCTTGCGATATCAATATCAATATCCCTCTTTGGAAAGCGAGACTGGGAAGAGTAAACACTACTGCCAGCTTGGGAAAAAAGGAGCCAGTAATGAATGTGGTGATCACAGGACTCAGTTTGACTCGAGTCGTAACGAGACTGTTGGCGCCACTTGTCCCTCGTTGCATTATGGTAGCCCGTGAAGCCTTGAATCACGGACAACAAGTGGGATTTCGGTTTGTCCGTACCCTTAAATATGGCGTTTTGTTACGGCATCCCCGGATTTCCAGGAGGCTTTTGACCTATTGGACCGGTCTGTTCTGCTTAGCACGCTTCCTCGACCGGGAATACCCAAGAAGTTTGTTGGTATGCTATGTTTGTGTTCTCAGACTTGCAGACGTTTGAGGGCATACAAGAAGCTCTAAAAGTTTCTGTACACACAAGGTTGCGCGTTTTTAGAATGTGACTGGGTGTTGCTATTAGGTGGGCGTAACTAATGGTCGATTTTTTACGTCTGGAGTGAAGTTAGTTCAGTTTAAGCTTTCCCTTCTCATCTGCCGATTCCATTCACTCGATGAAAAGGTAAACCTGTGAAAGAAGTGTAGTGTACTTGTTAGGGCTGATTCAAAGGATTGTGTTCTTCTTTGAATATCGTTACGCAAGGTCTCTACGGAGAATTTCAAACTGATAATGACTTCGGTTTTTCACTGGAAACCTAAGCAACTGTTTTCTTGCTCCCAATCCCGCATGCCAAACGTAGATCATGATGCTTTTCCATAAATAAGTTTTTTCCAGTCAGTGTTCCTCTGTTTTTTCTCGAAAAATGTAAAATATCTCGTTTGCATTCTTATGTGTTACAGAAGTGGCGACGTCTTGTGTTGTGACGGGTGCACAGCTGTATACCATCTGACGTGTCTCAATCCTCCGTTACAGTCAGCTCCCTCGAGTAGCTGGCTCTGTCCTATTTGCGTTAAACACCAAGTGAGTGCCTTTTTCGGTGATGAATGTGTTCCCAGCTGAATCCCCAGTTGATAGTAACCTGATGCGGCCTTTACCAAACATTTCACGTTTATTCCGTCCTCTGTTTACACGTGGGTACCCATCCTGCATGTTACGAAAATTCGTATCTTCCTGACTTGTATTTCGGTTCTTCCTGATGTTTGCCTCCGAATAAGTTGCTCCAGAGTGAAGTATTGCTTTTGATATTAACATCTTTAGACCGTAGATGGTATGCAGGGTGTGCGGACCGGTAGATTTGAATACAAAGTAACTATCATTACAGCTGACGTAACGCATGTAAATTTCACGCCTTTTAATTTCTCATTGCTGTGTCTGTGGGAGTCGGCTTGGTCCTCAAAGACTGGACGTGTAGCACCTTGTATGGACCTTACTATCATATCGCTAGATTGCCTGGGACAACGTGTTTCTCACTCGGTCTAACTGAATTCGCCCATTTTCCCAAGGAACGGTCTTAAAACTCGACCAGTCTGGTAGGTTAGTCATTTGGTTTAACAACTGAGACTGCCCGTCAGTAGATCTCCCAGTTTTTTTATCGAAATTTTCCGGCAGACGAACTGGGTTGCTTAATAGTCTTGCAGGTGCACCATTACATTCAGTTCGGTCGTATGACTGACTGCGCACGGAAACAGGAATCCTGTTATACTTATCCGTTCGAGCTTCCAAATTGCCTGTTGAAAACATCCACACAGTTGTTTCGGTTGGGGTACGGCTACTTCAGTCTACTACTCTCTTTTTTAGGTTACTGGGGTTTCCGAATGCTTGACGGAAGAGGAGCGATCTGGTAGAGTTCATCGAAGAGAACCGATTGGCACGGATCGGGCCGGGCGTGTTTACTGGTACATTGGGCGTCGGTTACTGGTGTAAGTTTTCCATCTTAGAATATTTCGATTTATTCTGATGTTCGCGGCTGAATGTGGGGGTGGAATGGAGGTTCCCAGCTTCACCTACGTCAGTACTACTGTTATTATGCCATTATTGCATGAGAGCAGCCTCAGGTTTGAAGAAATAGGCTTCGGAAAAATCAACCCTGCTAGGTCTGTTTAGACGAATGCTCTTGCCCATCCCTAGTACTTTCTGTCACTGCCGTTGGATTTGTGTCTCCAAAGACGCCCCCGTTTGGAGTTGCATTAGTGTTTTCTTGTTTTCTAGGTTTAACTGTCCTTGAGATAGCTGCTGGTCATTGCTATTTTGTCATATGCTATCCCGGACTCAGTAAAACATCTATTGAGCAGACAATTTCGGAGACACGGAGGTTTTTTTTCAGTGGTACACACTTCGAGGAAACAACCTCCTGGACCGAAAAAGAGACACGATCTGGTTCCCCAATTAGCTATTTTATTCTCAGTGAGGTGGCACCATAATGAGCGTGCCTCATGTCATTCGCCCAGAGCTAGCAGTCACTTCAAAGAGCTTAGGTCCCAGCACCTGCTTCATCCGGTTGCTTCTCTGGACCGAAAAGAGACGATCTGGTTCCCCAATTAGCTATTTTATTCTCAGTGAGGTGGCACCATAATGAGCGTGCCTCATGTCATTCGCCCAGAGCTAGCAGTCACTTCAAAGAGCTTAGGTCCCAGCACCTGCTTCATCCGGTTGCTTCTTATAAGTGTACTCTGAAGCAAGCAGGACTGTTGTTGTTGTTGCTGCTGCTAGTCAGACACTGGAATTGTTTGAAATTGTGCTGTTTATCACGAAAAAGCATTCAACTTCTAACCACAATAGTCGAGCCAACTGTCCCACCACTTTCCACTCTCCTCCGGCTATGCATTTTGGTGATCCAAAGCCACTGCGTTGGACTATCCAGGGGTCCGTCTAGTTCTAATTCACTTGCCGGATTTGTTCTTGATTGGTAGCCACCTTTGTGCGCTTTGGCAACTTCTGTTAAGACATCTCACACTGCTGAGCTGAATGTACTGGACGAAACCCACCCACTCACCACTCAACATCCAAAACCAGACTTTCAATTCAGTCCTAATCCTCCGTTCTCCATCCTTTTACCTGTGTTTGTGGTGCCAGCATCTGGTTCGAAATGGCCTGCAAGTGACCCGCTCGAAAGCAATGATCCTGGCTCACTGTGTTACTCTATGTTTTCTAATTCTAAAGTCAGCAGTAGCTGACCTTAGCATTCGTAAAATCGCTTTGAATGCCTGTTTATATGGCGTGCGTTTTCTGAAAAGAATTCTATCATATTCCGCTTTCCATGGTTCAGTGAGCGTCTTCTGTGTGAACGTCGGACAATTATTTAGGTAAAACATTCTACCTACTCACCAGTAGTCCGAGGTGTGTCTTAATAAGTCAATCCAAGGCCCATGGCGATTGCTGTTGTGATGGCCTTAAAAATTCTGCTGCAAAAGGAACTCAAATATGAACTCTGAACTGGTGGAATTATTATTTGGTCTCTTTTTTGTAGGAAACCCAAAAGTGGACATTTCCATTAGGAGTGCTGACCACTTCATATGTAGATGACAGTTCCTGATGTTTACTAGTGAAGCATGGAACGTTGGATTAAGATCATTGTTTCCTTTTGCCCTGATGTTTCCCCTTCTTGATTAGTTCCGAACACTAGCGTTGCCTGTTCACTCTAACCTAATCGGTGTGATAATTGGCAGCAGTGTGGCGGACTAACGCGTGTTGTCTTCCATTACTGGGTACCCAGTGAACCCGTGAAGCCAAACTCGAATGTCCACAATACTAACTGTAGTTGAACGCGGCATTTCACTGTAGCTCACATTCTCATCGTCTTGTGGACAGTCGGCGTTTTTCTACATTTTTATTTTGCCAAGGTTATTAATCTGCCATCCTTTATGTGGACAACACCGTGAGTTCATCTCATTGGACAACCAATTAAGAACCGAAAATAAGGGATAGGACGTTGGCATGCTTCCCCGAAAAGCACAACTGGGGCTGTTTTGATAACAGAATGTAAACAGTTTGTTTTCGTTTCCCTCACTGTTGTCACTTTTTATTCCTGCTCATAGAACTGCTGCACTACTTTTTAACTGTCTTACAGAGAACCCGTAAATTTCGCCCAACGCGAACCACATCTCCCCGGACTCATGGAAGGTGTATATGATCCTCAATGGATCGAGCAGTACTTTCTGCAGCAGCTGCGCTCAGGGGAGATAATATCACTACCAGAGTCTGCAGACGGAGCTTATGACGATACCACTGGCTTACCTGCTCCTTACGTTCGTTGCAATCCCCTGGTGGACTATGCCCTTGAACCACCCGTTTATTACTATAGCTGTGTGGACCAAGTGATGGAGTTGCGTCGCCGCCTGTCTACACAATGGGAGCCTTGGCTCTGCCATCGGTTGGATGCATTGCTGCCACGTTTATCAACAGAAATGCGAACGACAGAGACCATGACTGATGAGGGAATGGAACTGTTTTGCCAAGCTCATCCGGATTTTCAACGTTTATCATCCACAAGCACGTCTGCCAGCACCGAACTGAAAAATGTATTTTCGGTGTTTGAACTGGAATCAGGTGAGTGAAATCAATTTCCATCCTGTTTTTATCCCTTTGATAACTTCCCTTTATAATAGTATTGAGACGGATTGAGATCCAGCGTATTGTTTATTGTAACTGATGTTAACTGAGTGAGGAATAAAGTATTGGTTGCCACTTCACGTAGCCTCTCTCCGCATAACAGGTCCACCAAGCGAAGTTTGATATCTACTGGGAATCCTAAGGCTAATGTGTGAGAAAAGAACCGCTTAAAACGCATTTCTGAACTCAGAAACTACACTTGGATTTCAGCGTTACGAATCGGCTGTATGTGTAATCGAAACCTTTTTTGCAGCTAAAGCTCAGGTGGTATTTGAAGTGTACCTGAGTGGAAATAACATCGCTAGCGTACATACCTGGTGGGCATCTAACTTACTTCAACACTAGCCAACAAATGATAACTTCCGACAGACATCCAGCACTGATTAAGTCGGCTAGTCATAAGAAATCTCACCGATGGGTTCTCTGACCGCTTTAAAGCTCGGTCAGTCTGGTAGCTTATTCACTTGGAATGACGAACCTTTTATGTCAAAAGCGAAACGGTGCCCACCAGTAAGTCCGCTTATTGTTTACCAAACCTCCCTTGAGCGAGGACTACTTCCTTATTCCATTTTCTTTCCGAATTCATGGTACATGTATTATGATGCATCCATGATACCTCGAAATCCACACCGTCTGCCTCAGTTTCGCCACAATGCCTCTATAATGTCTCTCAACTGAGCGCCGCTTGCCTACACTTTTAGAAGGATAGCCCCCGAAGAGAATCATTTCTGGTCTATCTAGCGTGCACAGTCCACACAGTCACAGTCACTATCCCGTTTTTCGTATCTCACTTGGGAGTTTTGCTCAGTCCACTTGTTTTTTCCACGGCTACGTTCAGGGCTTTAATTATTCGTTCCTCGACTTTTCAGCTTCCTATATTCTGTGAAATTCTGGCCAACAGCTATAAAACATCATTTCCACTACCTAAGAATTAATTCTGTCGTTAACTGGGGGAGGGCTTCACGTTCTTAATGTGGCCAACCAGCTGTTGCATCAAGTTGACAAGTATTATACCGCTTAACACAAATAACAATGTCACTGGCATTCACACAACTATCGAAGGGCAACACAGGCAGCGTAGGTAGATCAAATCCTTGTTTCATTCCTGATGCATCCATCTGTTTCTCAGGTTGACTACTGTCGCCTCAAGTGGATCACTGCTATATGTAGGGAATCGGTCTGATTGATGTAGCACAATTTTTCATGTGACAGTACCAAATACAATCATCGGACATCTGTCTATGCTAACCGCTTATTTCCACAGCGAGAAGCAAATCGAGCATTGAGGATTCCGGTCCTACTGTTGGCACCAACCCTCCGCAAACCATTTCAACGGCACCTGTAAAGGTAAGTGTAGCTCGCCAGTTATGTTTCTTACCTGCACATTTGGAGCCACGTTGAATCAGGATGCTGACCAAAATGCTGACCACAATCTCCGTTTACATGGCTATTCATCCTCAGCAAACACTCCCATGGCCTATCTCCAGGAGGTGAGGATTGTGCTGGCAGCCGAAAATTGGAGCGAAATCGCAGTCTTTCCAAACCTACCATAGGAGAAAAGCAGCATTAAAATGGCTCTTTATTTTGAACTCGTATGCTAGATCTGTAGTACCCTTGTTTGTAATGCCTTTCTACGGAAATAAGTAGTTAAGCGAAAGTCAGACTCCCTATTTTGACCTGACAGTTGGCACATTTATTGTTTAACATTTACCCAGACCATCTGATAGCTATCCATCCCTCGGTCGGACATCCTATATGCTCAATGCCGAAGTTTTATGAAGTGTTTAGCTGAGTGGTTTATTTAAAGTATGAAGAAATCCCATCTGCATGACAAAATGTCAATGTATTGTTAGTACAGAAAACACGAAGAGGCATTTAGGTGGAATACACTTTCTCAATCCGGATCTTGGTGGTAACGATCTAAAAATGAACTGCATTTCCGCAAGACCTTGCCTATGAAATGTGTAAATGGAAAGGATTAGATCGGTCGTTGAGCGTACTTGAACAGTTATATGTATCATGAGCGCAAATGGTCGCAGACTCAATGTCGTCATTGTTGGGCTAAATCTTCCGCTGTCGTTACCGTCGCTATCTCATTATTAGTGATTGAGAGAGATAGTGTATATGGGCGAATGGAATACAAAACTTGGTCATCTGTCGGAAGGAGAAATAAGGCACGAAGTATCCTCACTAAAACGTGAGGAGGCACCAGGATCGGACAGTCTCTATCTTACCCTCTTCAAAGAAGGCGGAGAATCCCTGATGACCAATCTAACAAAACTGTTTGGTGCGATATGGAGCGAACTGCCTGCAGAATGGGACATTTCGACGGTATGCGAACGCTGTGCGAAAACCACCTGCCAGCCTGGTGACTGCGGTGTCGAAGGTGCTCTCTGACCTTATCCTTCGAAGCTTGACTGAACACGAGTAGGTGGGTCCGTGAAAACCAAGCTGGGTTCCGTCCTGCAAGAGGATGCATGGATCACATCTTCACCCTCCGACAGATTCCGAAACAGCGACACTGTTTCCAGCAACCAGCGATGGTTGTGTTCCTTGATCTGAGGGCTACCTTTGACTCTGGACAGTCAGGCAACATAGCAGTGTCTGTGGAGCAAAGGTGTCCCCCATAAATTCTTGACCCTCTTTTAGGCGCTGTACGCCAACTCCCGCGGGAAGCTCTCTCTTGAGTTCACCACATCAAGTGGTGTCCGACAGGGTTGTCTTCTTTCACCTTTCCTCTTTAACTTCGTCATTGCTACGATCATGAAAAACGCACTCCCAGCCTCTAATGCCTGTGGGGTCGAAGTGCTCCCTGGGCCTCCGCTCACAGATATCGAGTACGCAGACGACATAGCTCTTCTTGGATCTGACCCCGTGGCAATGCAAACAATACTAAATAATCTAAATAATTCTGCCTCGCGGTTTGGTATGCGTTTCACACCTGCAAAGTGTAAAGTGCTACTGCAAGACTGGATGGGCTCGAACCCTAGCCTCATGCTTGCGGATGAACCGATTGAGGTAGTAGACAAATTTGTTTACCTGGGCAGCTGTATCAGTCCCGGTGGTCTCGCGAAAGATGATATTTCCATCCGGATTAGGAAGGCCAGAGCAGCTTTTGCGAACCTACGTCACCTGTGGCGTAGGCGTGACATGAGCTTCTCTGTCAAGGGTCGAGTTTACAGCGCTGTGATGTGCTTCATATGACTATATGGCCGCTGCGCGCCGAGGACTTCAAAAGACTTTCAGTGTTTGACCATCGATGTCTTCGGAGCATTGCCCGAATCTGGTGGGAACACCGGGTCGACAGTTCTGAAGTACGTCGAATGGTATTCAGGAGAAATAACTCACCCTCGATAGATGAACTGATCACACTGCATCGGTTGCGCTGGCTTGGTCACGTGCTGCGTATTCCAGCCGACCGAAGTATACAAGCCATTACCGGCAAACTTAGCTGCGCTGGTCATTGCCGTCTTCCTGGATGGGGACCCCGAGACGAGCTACATCAGTGGTTAGAGGCATTGTCAGAAATGGCCCAGTCGCGCCATCAATGGCGCTCATTTATCCAAACTATTGCATCCAATGCATAGCTTTCCCCGTTCCCCACTTAACGGTCCACTGACAGTGTTGTATTTATGCACTAATTTATCAGCTGCCGCCTCCAATGCGGAGCTACTTAGCTCGCCTCCCCAAACCACCACTGTGCAATCAAATGCTTATAGTCTGCATCAGAATTATGTCAACCGCCGTAACACCCCAATACCACACTAACATCTTTAAAATGACGTTCTGTCCGTGATATTTGCTGTTAGTCGCGTGTAAACACTTCGTTGCACCGTATTCAGGGCGATATTCATCAGACAAATGTGATTCTTTGTAATCTTAATTTTCCATCTCCTTTAGACCGAATGTGCCTTCGACCAAGTGCCAAGTTATGAGTCCTGCTATGCACCTGCTTGTTTGGAAACACCTACAAAAAACCCACCATTAACTGAAGGTGACGAGTTCAACGAATCCAATGCGATTTTGGCGGTGGATGTGAAAAACTGTTTCTATCGCAACCGCGATGGAATCGTGATCCAGACTTCTAGATCAGAGCAGGTGAGAACTTGGATAGATCACGTTTCTGTCATTGTGATCATTTTTACCCTTTAGTTTGCCCCCGGTGAGCGCATTAGCTGGTGCTGCCGTGAAGCTGGATAGCGTTGATCAAAGTGAGGGGCATATAGAAACTGCTCTTGTTAATACTGACCGCTCAGTTTGGGCTAGGGATTTATGGCGTGCCCCCCCCCATCAAACGGTCCGCAGTTAGATCGTTTCTGTTTGTGACCGGAGAACCCGAGGAGACACGCTAATGATCGGTGACACTAACGAACGCGACCCACTGACGCACTCAGTGGCACCCATGTACCAAAACTGTCCCAATATCTAACTGTGTACCTTTGATTCCTCTGACCCGGAGAAGGTGAAACCAGCATGATTTCCAATACGAATGGAACCAATATTCGATGCACCACCGCTTTTCGGTGCAGGTTGGTTTCACCTGCAGGAAGAAATTAAGATTTAGTTCTCGAAATCTTGTCATAAAATCACGGTGAAACTAGTCTTTAACGCGATGTGGCGGTTTGCGCACCTCCATAACTCTTTTCGCTATATTAGAGAATATATGTAGCACTTAGCCTGTCATGCCAGGTTGGTCAGCTCCAAGCAACACCGCCAGGTGGGGGTCGCAACGTGTGTGGGGACTTTCTCCTTAAAAACGCAGACTGCTCTTCCCGTCTCACGCCAACCGCTGCTGCTCCGTAGTCAGGATTTGAGCCAAAGGCTTTCGTCGAGAACCATAATGGTTCTCCTGTCTGGGTGTGGGCGCCCTGAAATTATCCCATCCCACCTACAACCATGAATGGCACATTTACAGATAGCGTCATGTCATATCGGCCGTCTAGTGATGCCATAAGCCGAATCGCCCTACTTGATGCATACAACAGGGCGGCTATCCAAAAACAGACTACTCTTGCACATACGCTGGACTCGATTTCTACTGGCGTGTTTCAGAAACGAGGAGTCGAAACCCAATTACGCTTGTCGAACTTAATCCCCATCGGTTTGAACTGGATTCTGGTTGCTCAATTCCGGTGATCCGGAAGCCAGTTTTGATGATTCTGATAGGTTTGATTGCCACCGAGCTGAAGGGTCTCCGGTCGAATGGTTGCCCGTTGACAGTCGCCTCTGTGGCAATGTCTGTGAGGTTATCCCGTAAACACGCCGATGATTGCTGTCTGTTTACTGTATCCGTTTGTGCCCCATCTGACTACAGCTCCGATACGCTCAAAGATAGCCTCTATGACGCTCTGGGTGCCTTGTCACGTCTGGCTTAAAGCCCAGAAATCGTGGTTGCTAGGGGTATGAATGCGTAAGTTGGTAGAATTAGCGCTGTTTAAGCTCGATTGGGTGGTCGTCCAGGGCTGTAGCTGCAGTTATGTGCACCGCGGACTGTTTCTGTGCAGCAACAACCGAAGCCGTTCGGCTACAGTGCCCCCACTCGAATGCGAGTCTACCTGCAACAGAGATAGGTCTCATCGTCATTAGTCATAGATAGCGTGGGTGAACCACTGTTCGTTCTGGAGAACCTATGTAGATTCGGATCATATGCTTCTTCATTGCTGCTTCTTGTTGTGCGTTTCAGGGACGCGCAAAATGTGCACACATCCGGCAATTGAGAAGCTCTCGGACACTGATGTCAAACAAGTCTACCAGAACTACCCACTAGGTTCCATTTCGGACAGAGGTGTTTTCTGAACATCATACATATTTTGGCTCAAATAAGATCAGCGCAAACTCGATGCGATTAACGGTCCTTGTTTATTGTGTCAGCGGACGCTTCAACAGACCGCATCTCCAGTGCTGAGAAACATGGCTCCTCAGGGATCTGCAATTACGCGCAGCAAGAAACTCAGATGTTTTCATTCAGATGGGACACAAACATCCCGGTCAGAAGACACTCAGAAAAAGCATAGGTATGGTGGATTCGGCTTCGTTGCTCACACTAGGGAATTGGAGGATAACTTATTCAGTTGTGTGGTTAGCATTGTCCCCGTACGCGTATTTATAGACGGGACAGTTGCTTGCTATTCGTCCAGTGCGCTTGCACTTTTATGGATCAACTTCGCCAATATGTATCGGAATCGGGTACGATCAACGGATATACGCGACCTGAGAACGAGCGCACAACTCCCCAGCTATGACGCGAGCCCAACCACTCCTAGTACAGACAGAGAAGAAGACCAGACCTTCAGAAGAGGGCTTTTACTGCCTCAACCAAAGGCGAATTACAGTGGGAGCAACGTCGTATATATATATTTCGAGCGACCTTGGGAAGCGAAGAATCAGTTAATGCACACAAAGTATAGCTGGCCAATAGGAAAAGAGCGCGGTCTTTACGGATTGAGGTGGAACATGGCGGAAAAGGCGCGAAATTTAAAAATTCAAAATTTTTTGAAAATAAATTGGTAATAACTCGGAAAATAAGCAGTTTTTGGGGATACTGACATCCCCAACAGGTCTACGTGATTATGAAGTGTTTGAAAGTCATCCGTGCTTTAGTTCGCACTACTTACCTCACGGTATCCTCAACCACCCTTTTTTCTGGTTTCTTTTATTCAAAGTAGGGATTTCTCACTGACATTCGGGAGCCTTAGATTGTGAATGATATTCCCCCCCCTCAACTTTGAATCTCGTGCGCACATTTACTGACCCTGTTTCTCTTTAGAGTACTGAACCGACGCCTGCTACTGTCCTTACTGAGAACGAACATCTGGAATTATCTCTCACATCGTGTCTTCCCCCAGGCGTCGCGCAGACCAAGGGTGCGAAGCTGGTTGCCTATCGGCTGTCCGATGAGGGGACTTGGCGGTCTTGGACCAACGCCTATACGACTGGTGTGTGGTCCGGTAGTGAAACCAACGGTTCTAAAGATAAGCTTCCGGAATCTCTGGATAAAAAACACCCAACTGATGCGGACGAGACTGACACGGATTCCGGCCCTTCTGTTAACATAATACTCACGCGACAACAGTTTATGGAAGAAAAGGAGCGTCGTCGTCTCCTGGGCAACAAATTCAGCATGACTGACCTGGCGTTGGATATGTGGCGTTATATGGAACCACCGGCAGTTGCTTATCAACTATCCGAAGCACTGGAGTTCCTGAAAGTCCCATGCAAATTGGCGGAGGATTTCTTCTCACCTGGGTGGTTTGCCACTGTGCCTCGTTTGTTTGATGTGCTACGCTTGACCATGTGCTACTTTGAAGCTCAGGTAAGCTGGAATTCTGGTGTGCCACACCCATTCCATTCCGTTCAGTTGTGATAAGGCTTTCATGCTCCGCCTTTTGCTTTCTTCCTTTTTTTTATTTTGGTATCCGTAAGCTACCGACCTGCTTCTACACTCCCGCTTGGCGCTGTTTTCGCAACCAATGGATAGAAACCGTTTTGCGCGCGTCTAATCCGATTCAACTGGCGGATGCGCTGGCACAGTTCGAAGCATCAGTCCGTCCTGTGTGCTATCAACGAGTGTGGTCCAATGCAATAGGTGAGCTTCACGATGTGACGTATTATCTAGGCTGATTTCTAATAAGGCCGAATTTAGTTTACTGTCAGTCTTGGTTACCGGCGCCTTCTCACACCTAAATGGACCATCCAGTTCCGGAGGGAAATGTGCTTTAGGAGACCAGCCAAAAATGGTCTCCTTTGACGGATAGCCTCTCCAAGGGGGAGCTTCTGTAAAACTGAACTATTTTTCACTGCAGGGAGATTCTGACAGAGATCCATAATAGAGAAATAATCTATCACGAAAATCCCACTACAAAGTCCGGTTCGCACTCACTCGAAATCCTGGCAAAGAATCTACTGTACTAATATGCATTCCACAGATTCAGGACGGGTGTCGATTCGAAGAGTGTCTGTTCCGGTGAAACTCTGTTATGGTTTACCTCTTGTTAAGCTAGGCCGATTGCAGTTGAGTTCAAGTTAGCTCAATCGTTAAGGCGTGAACTTGCTGACTAAAGATTCTATGGTTGGAACCCAACCTCTGCATCTCGACTGCTCCTGTCTAAGCCTAGACAAACTGAGAGTATCTCAGCCCTCTTGCTTCCTTCACATGGCGTCGCCGCAAAAAATGGGTGTTACAGCTGAATGTGGTTGAGCAACAGAGCATTTTATGCGATAGATTGAACATTCGTTTGTGGTGGGCGACAGTAGTTCCTGTCTACAATATCACATTGCATAAATAGGCTGTTTTATTTTTCAGTAACATGCATTTTTTAGTGTATCATCTTGGTGACTTCTAGACTCCGGACGACAACCTGTGCGTCATACGGAGAGTTTCGTGGTTTGAGGTATCATCCTCCCTTGGACATTAAAAACTGTTTGACATCAGTCGACTGCGAATGTTATTAGGCCAAATCACATTTTTGCCTCTGAACAGTTTTACCTTTACGATGCATTTCCCTTTCTCCAACTCAATCAGGCCATATCGCATACGAACGAACCACGATGGCACAGCGTGAAGAAGACCGGCGTATCCGACAGATTGATCGCTCTGGAACGAGCAGCGCAAATCATGCTGGATCTACAGCAGCAGCAAATGTACCAGCGAACCTCATTAGAACTCGTAACCCTGGTCCTATACGTCACTCAGTGTGGAAGTATCGTGGAGAGGAATATCGCCGGCTGGGCGGTGATGGTTGGATGTGGCTGAGCTCAACGCGTCGGGCACCTGCGGAAGAAGTTCATCTCGTGGCTACTGCCTATCCGCGACTTAATCAGGTCGTTCGCGAGGGTACAACAGATTCGTTGCAATTCGGTACATCCCGTCCGACTGTTAAGCGCGGTCTGCAACATGGGATCGGTTGGGGTGTCTGTCCAGAATATCTACAGGTAAATAGTTGTTCTGCAACTGTCAATTTGTTGTACCTGTGTGGTTAACAACTGATTAGCAGTTCAGGTTTCGTAAACTCTTATCGGTACCACTCCCAGTCAAAAAATCATTCCGATAGGACTAGCGGAGAGAGCAAGGATGTATAGTGTATTTCCGTTCACGTATGAGTGTGGTTCGGAGCGAAGTGAATAAGTGTGATACGTACTCATCTCTCAATCAACCCATTTTCCCCACATATGATCTGGCTTTGATCCCCCAAGGGATTAATGGCTTAAGTTAACCGGATTGAATCAGGGCCTGATAGAAACGCACTTGATGACTCTTTGCTGTCTTTTAAAGGCATCAAGTGTCATCAGCCGTTGAGCAAACTGAGCTCAATGCCATATAATTTTCCCCCAAGGAAATATCCGATGATTATTGATACAATGTGAACCTCAGTTGGAAAGAACCGTTGCAGCGTGTAGAACTCTGACGCAAATTTGGTGGTGACTGTCGAGTGATTTAAGAGATAGCTTAGCTGGTACAGGCATTCGGTTTGTGCGTATTGGCCTCCTATTTATGTGTGTGACATATCTCGTCGTAAAGGTAGCAAATTGCTGGTTCCTCGAGTTTTGGAAACTGGTCTCTTGGAGACGGGATTTCTCTCATGTGGTATGGGCTCTCTACAGCGGTCGGTGATAGAATCGATCAAATCGGTATCTTTGGACGAAATTTTGACAGCTACAACCACTGTACGACAAGTACGAAGTTCTTACAGCTGATGATGATGATGAAGATGACGATGTTGATGTTGATGAAGGAGCGCTAAACGAGATGGATGGTGGTCTTGTAGTCTTTTAAGCACGTGTTTTTGAGGTAATTGACCAGCTTATTCGCTGACTCATGGGGTATCAGGTAACAAGTTTGGGTTCACTTTTGACACGGGTCTTGTAAGCACCTTGGTTCAATAGAACTGAAGTCGTTTTCCTAATAAGAAGACAATCTGATAATGAACGCGTCAAAATAGACCCTATAACACAACTTTGACATCACAGAAAACCAGCTGAGCGACGTTTTGATAGTAACAATTGAACTCGGTGATTTCTTGGATCGGGTGTAACTTAACTAAGGACACGGTAGATATACTGACGCTGATATCAGAAATCTTCGACCAGTTTCGCGGGGAAAAACTGTTGAAAAAATGTCCCTCCTTGGTTTCATGGTCCACGAAAAGGCAGGGGAAGTTAGTGCGTAAAGGACCAGATTTTGCTTAAATTTCACAAGATTTATTTGGATAAGTTCTTCCAACTCCAAAGAATAATGCGGCTTATGTCCGAGTGAAACCACAAATTACTGCTTCTATGTGTGTTTCTTCCTTTCATCCGTATGGGTTAAAGGCATATAACCCCTCGAAAGTGTTCAGCTGTAACATCCTCTTGGTGTTTAACTGCCATTCTACCAGAAGTAAGCACAAGGGATGAGATACTGCCAGGTTGCCCGAGCTCAGACAGGGAAGTCGAGAAGCAGAGGTCGCGTTCGCACCGCTCACCTTCTACTCAGTAAATTCGCGCTATAACCAGTGAGCTCGAAAGAGTGCGCTCTCGATGAGTGTGTTTTTGACCGGTCTTTAGGGGAAGCATTGTATGCATGTTTTGGGTTTCTGCACAGATGCTCTCACACAACCCTTCGTTTTCTGTGAATTTCAGGGTGAAGTTCCCATCAAGCCTCCGAAACCCAGCGAATGTCGTGGTCACGTTCTGCATCCGATTACAGGTATCCCATTATATTTGAATCCTCGAAGGACTTCGTACGTTATTCCTGTTGAGGAACTTTCTCGTATTCAAGCAGAAGCATTAGCACAACGTCTCTCCCCCGACTCACTCACGAAGCCCGATGGTACACCTAGAGAGACAAGATCGGAGCCAGCTGACCCCTTGGAAGGGCCAGTTGAGAAACCAGTCGCCAAGAGTGCAGAAATTGCAGTAACAGGTGACACTTCTCCATCAGTTAAGACTGAACATCAAGACAGTAAAACACACGTGGACGCCGATGCTCATACTGACGAACGAAGCCCGGACTCATTAAATCGGACGAACTGTGTTACATCCCCGGTTCTAAACGTGTCTTATGTGAGTGCGTGGTACTACTACTACTACCCAAGTTCATCAATTTCATAAACGTATGGGTGCTACACAGACTCAACTTTGATATTTTGTGGTTCAAATCTACTTTGAACAATGAGCGTCTAACTACATCTGTTTTTTTTTCATTTCAGTGCCTACAAGAACGTATTCATTTTCCCCCTGTTGTTGTGCGACCACCCATCAGCCCATCGTTACGTTCCCGTCGCCTGCGATACCGTCTCGATCGACTTCTTGCCCGCCGCCAATTTGCTGCGGATACTGATAAGCACGCCGCCCAAGAAGCGGAGGCTTCTATTCACTTACTCGAAACGGAAATGATAGATTTGGAAAAGCAGCGAGCAGAGCTTACGGAACGACTCTCCTCTTTGAGTGCCGAAATACAGGAAGCGCGAACTGCCAAAGCCCGTGCTATTAAAGAGAAGACTGATAGCGCCAAAAGTATTCCGTCATTTGTATCCAAAGGGCCAGTCAGCAGCGCTGGACCAGTCGTATCTGCTCAGAACCAAACAGGCACCAATTTACAGCCAATGACCAAACCCCTCATTCAACATTCTGTCCTTGACTTCGGAAATGGGCCTCGATTCCGGTATGTCCTCTCTGTTGGAATGATACTTATCCCTGTCATTCCAGCACTCACCACGCACGCTCTATTTGTTTTGCTCATATGTCTAACCCGTCGCAGCATACTTCGAACTGTATCCTAGACTTCGTCTGCAAGCTTAGATGCTCAATATGATCTGTTTTGTTATTTTTCTCCTTCTCAGAGTCATTGCTCCAAGAATTGACAAGCAGCATTGCACTGCCTTGTATCAGAGAACAAATGACCTCCAGCCCAAACGCCCTCCAAGCAAGCCTGCACAAGTGCGCTCTGGAGATGATGACGGTGGTGGCTCGATAGGGTACGAATCCATGCCATTTGTGCTTGTTGACTGCCTTTGTTTTGTTTAAGCTCAAATGTAACTTCATTGTAGACTAGTAGACAAATGAAGTTTCATACAAGCTAGATTCACACCTCACTTATCAGTACTATGATAATTTATTCCGCTTTCTCTTCATCCTTACTAACATTGCTACTGTGAACACTAGTCAGCAACTGCGCCGGAGCTCACGAAAACAAAAGGCAGTTCGCCGTGACCCTGACTTCGTGGTTGACTTTGATGATGATGATGACGAGGAAAATGAAGAAGAGGGCGAAGACAACGGGGGTGGGACAGAGAGTGCAGATGAATTTGGTGACACAGGCCGCTCGCGACCTCCACGTCGTACAATTCCTCAGTTTGACGGAGCAGGTGATGAGGAATCCAGTGATGCAGGAAACGAACCCGGGATAGTTGTCATTCCCACTGGTACAGCCGCCTCTACAGACCCGATAGAACAGGCCGGGAATGCTGAGGTCGAACAAGTGAACCAGTTGGAATCATCGGAGTCTGTTGTAAGTTGAGTATTTTAGAAGTCCCCTACCATTGTTGCCAAATTCAGTGGTTGCGCCAATCTGTTCTTTGTTCCAGCACTTCTTCAATCCTAACGCTGTTGAATATTCGCATCCGCGTGGTCCCGATTCGCCTTGTTTGTGTTCATTAGCAATTGGTTTGTTTCACTAGGGATAGGATTTAGGGCCATAATCATTTGACGTGTAAATCAGCTAAGTCCACTGTCCTAGCCATCGAAGGGATTACTGCTTCTTTCACGCCGGGAACACAAGCACAACGCCTTGTATTATTTTTGAACACAGACGACAAAAAGAGATACAGTTGAGGCTATTGGAACAACTTACACACCCCCACTGATATGCTTATTCTCCTCAGTTACATTCTTTAGTAGGTCATTCAGCCTCAGTAGTGGTCTCAGGTTAAAAGAATCACCAACGGTATCATCGACAACCACACCAATATTGAATGCCGTTGCCTCACGTTCGCTTGTATTACGCAGCTTCGCATTTAAAATCTTCAAGAAATGAATACAGGCGGCCAATCACAAGTATGTACCTGAGGGTAGTTTACACATCCACACAGGATTCGAACTGATAGCCGACTTTCGCTCTGCTGAGATCATGCTTTAAAGTGTTTTTGAATTACAGACACCTGGGGACAGTAAATTAGTTCCAAACGATGCTTCACTGAGTCGCTCGAATCCACTTTTCTATGCCCCGTCATCTTGGCATGCTTCGCAATGGTCATTTTTACGGACAGCAACGCACCAGAAATGGAACTGCCGTACAACCTTGGGGATAAAAAGCCTCTGAAAAAGGCGAAGGGTGGATGAGAACTCACTTCAAACCTCTATGTATTCCTGGGGAAAAGGTTACTTGAGCTTTCCTGAACCGTTGAAATGGACATAGTTTAGGATTGTGCTTTAGCAGGACACCATCACCCGGACGAATCTCACGTCCTCGCCCAACATACGACGGTTAGCAGGAGTTGGTTAGACATTTCGACCCTGTAGTGGCAGCAAGCTCGCCACTTGACTTGAGTAACTGGCATGTAGCGGAGGGAGAATCAGGTGCATCCCATTTAGTAACACGCGAGGATCCAGCAGCGTTCAACTTGACAGTAACGGCTTTCACTTCGCAATGTTGTGTCGTCATTTCTCCTCCACGAACTTTCCCTAACAAGGGGTTGGGGTGAAAAACACGGCTTCTTTTGTAATATGGTGGTCGCGAATCGAACATGGATATGTAGAAACCCTAGCTCGCCACATTGCTGAGACGGGCCGATGAGTGCTGAGTGATCGAACTATCTGTCCTGACGATTGATGTGTTTTCTTGGTTACTGAAGCGTTCATTATCCTGGATATTTAGTTCATCTTAATATTTTAACATGCGCGGAACTCCCCACATATTACGCCATCATCATATCATCAAACACAGCAACATCATTGTTGACACTGGTGCCTCGTTGCCGTGCGTCACGTCCGTTGGCGCCTCAGTCCTATATTTATCTACTTTCTGAGGACGTCATGTATACACTATATGATCACATAGCATGAATGGGTTTAACGAGGGCTTTTAGCAGAAACCCGCTCCTACCTTTGTGTTTCTTGATGTCATACGGCATTGATGGAAAAGGTTGATCCGTCCGTAGAGCAGTTTACTGCCGACGTTCAGCTCTAAGCCCTTTCGCTTGTTTAACCTCATCAGCAGTTTACTGCCGACGTTCAGCTCACCCTTAGAAATAGGAGTAACATTTCTGTGGCGTTTTAGGCGAATGGTTAGTTTACATAATCGTACCCAACAAGCTGTGTCTTGAAATTGTAGTAACTGGGGTAAAGTTTCTTGACTAACCACACTACTTGTGCGGTTGCTGAAAACCTCGACGGTCTACGGTTTGTCTCGCTAATAAGAACATAATTCCCTGTTGGCATGATTCTGGGCAAGTGTTGCGATCCGTTTGATCTCTAAGCCCTTTCGCTTGTTTAACCTCATATCCCAAAGCTGCTCACCTTTTCTCATGGTGCTTTCACTTATTTGTTCATTAGAAAACTTACTGGTCAGTTTATTTGGAACGTCATTTTTATCTGTTTTTCTAACCTCATGCTTTCATGTTGGCTGCTCTTTGACAGGTACCAGCTGATTCAACCGTTCCAGCTGGTACAAGTTCTACACATAAACAAACTTTCCAAGTCATCTCGAGTCCGGACCTTCCTGGCCATCGTATTTTGCGCGTTGTTCGAGCTGGTGATGTGGCAGTCTCGAAACAGGTGACCAATGTAAGACTGCCTGTGAACGGCGACCCGACAATGATCGTAACAAGTGTTGATGCCACTGAGGGTACGTTTTGATTATATCCTGCCAACCATTTTCTTCAATCGACGTGCGTTATTGATATCCACCCTCTGGTTCAAGTACCTCCAGAAAACGCAGTCTGATCAGCTTCGACTTCGAAACTTATCACCCACTTTATTGTTGTAGTGATGGTTTCACCAAATTTAAACGTGGCAGTAAATGTTCTGGTGCCCCCTCCTGCTTCTGAGTTAGAGCTATGCTGTCTTGTAATTGTCCATCGCTCGTTGTGGAACTATTATTCTCGCCGCTTCATTGTTCGGACTGGTTTTTCTCAATCTGGCGCTTCCTGCATATATCCACGGGGGCTGCACAATGTGTTGAATACCAGTCGGACGTCGTGTATAACGCTTTCTATAAGATTTGGGCACTCTGACTTGTCCTTAACGTGTCATCGGAACGAAACACCAAAATGCGTTTGGTAGATGTTTCAACATTGCTTGCTACCCGACCAAATATTTCTTTCGAGTAAAACAAAATACCCGGGCTTCCCTACTCTGTCAGTGCGACTAGGCACTGTGGAGGTGGAAGGATACGTCCTAGGTTAATGTGGTGCCTTAAATACTTTTCGCCAGTTCATAGGACACCCTAATGCGCAGGTATTCCGATGACTAGTTCATTCGGCTCTGAACACATATCCGTCTAATATACCCTTGGAATTTGGAACACCGTTGCAACCGCCGTGAACGTGTGATGAAGCGGACCAAAACGACAATAAACGCGACAAACAACCCATATTACTTTCAACTAAATCATAAATCTATCTCAGTTATGTCGCTCACGTGATGGCTGCTATTCATTTGTGCCCGAACGATTAGCTTCAGCGTAACCTATCCTGATTGCATATTATGGATTATTAATAACAATCGTTCAGTTGTAACACCCTTTTGGTGCCCGGATGCCATGCAACCCGAAGGAAGCACGAATACTGAGATACTGTCAGGCTACCTAAGCCTAGACAGGCTCAGGTAGGAGCAATCGATATGCTGAGGTTGGGTTCGAACCACGGACCTTGCGTTCAGCCGCACCCAAGTCACTGAGCTATCTCGAGCTTGCACACTAGGAACAAGATCGCCCACTACTTATTGGTGTGACCGCTAAACGACAGGTGAGTCAGCGTTTTGTCAGCTTAAACAAAATAAAATGCACCAAAAGGTTGAGGAACAACTTTGGAAGCGTTGGTGAAGAACCCACCAATCGGTCTGATTTTTTGTAACTGGCTTCCCCTCAACTGTTTTGCATCTCAGTTTGCTTGCCCATTTACGACCTTTGAAAGCGTAAGATTCTCCTAATCGATGTTGTTCGATTACTAATGGTGTCATGTAACTCTTACGTCGTCTCTTTTATCTCCTCGCCCAGATTATGCGCAATCTCAGGTTTGTCAAAAAACCCTTCAATCTGGAGACCATGCGCCAACAACACTGGATCCATTGTCTCTTTCCATCACAATTTCCAACAGCACTGTCCCGATCACACAGGTGAGGAAGTTGATACGTGCATCCGAAAACAGTTTGCCTTCGCCTCCATCCGCACAAAACTCAGGTTGCGGACGTTTCAGAACCAGGGCCAAATCGGCCGATTCTTTGATTCGGTCGGGACTGCTTTTCTCGTAGAGAACCGGTGCTTTATTTACACAGTGCTCTTTTTCTCGTGGAAAGCTTACTGGGACTCACGTTCGTGGGGTTTGTTGGAGGTTGATCCGTGTGTGAAATGCGGTGGTGAGAGTCTATTTCTATTCATGTATTTCAGACAGGTTCCATCAGAGTGGGATGAAAATCTGTTTCACGTGGGGCGAATGCTCCAGATCCCACTACACTTGAATGCCAGTGTTGATTACAGGTTGACACAGCACCCTGAACCTGGGCCATCTTGTTCTGGTAGTTTTTTTACCATATCGTTCTACTATCAAACTGGCCTGTTTATTCTGAAGCAGTATTCTTGTACCGTCAGCAAAACAGTGGTAATTATTGCGACATCGATCGACTGTGCGTGGTTCCGCCCCATTTTTCACTTTGTCGCCTTCGGTCAGCATTGCGACATGAATTACCCCAACGAATAACGCTTACCCAGGGCTCAGTCAGGAAGTGTTGAGTTCATCAATGGTGTCTTCGTTGTTCGAGAGTCTCACTGCGAAGGGGGGTAACATGTGAAATAAAAAGGACCTAGTTCTAGCCTATTACAAACATTCTGGGGCGATTCGTTGTTTCAGACAATATGGGTAGAAGCTAACATCAAGCGCGCTATTGGCATCTTGTGGCATCTCCAGCCAAGCAGAGGAAGGATCACGCGGGCCCCATCTGAAAAGCCGTGGTCGCTTTCAAGATAGCGCTCTACTTGAACCATTGAATTGGATACGGAAAATAGCATACCTTCGCGCACGACAGCTAAGCATGCGAACTACACAACCAAGCCACCATAGCTTTTAGTGTTGGACACATTTTCGGAACGAAGCTCCTGTTGAGCAACCGAACACGGCATTTTCAGTGCAGTGCTATCCACTCGAGGAGCAAAGGGACCATTCGGTGAACAAGAAGTAGAGTCTTCCACGGTATTTCTTTTCTCGAACGGGGAGGTGTTGCAGTTAAGGAAAGTGTGCCCCGCAAATCGCCTCCTCTGACAGTGTTTCCTCCGAGGAGCAGTGCATTGAAGTGGGACTTTCGTTGTATATATTCTCAGTGAAGACACTAATAGAAACGCATCACTAGGTCAACGTAGCCCACGGTTCTGTTCAGTGTATTTGTATCAATCATCTTGCTTTCTTTACAGCTTGTTGGTCTCAACCAATCGCCTAAATCCACAGCTGCCGTCAGCCCCACACCAGCGATTCAGGGCCCTATAGTTCTTCCTCAGAACTTTCGATTGCCTTCGGGTGCAACGTCACTGATTGCCGCAGGTCCTATACGTATAGCAGATGGCAAGGTTATCCGAACTCTGCAAAACCTCGTCCCGTCAAACATCACCGGTAATCGATTGAACGTTCCAGTGACGTTGTCAGGCTCGACTCCGATCCGTGTTATCCTATCTGCTGCCCCCACGTCCACTTCCGGCTCGGCTCCTGTTGTCCTAACAACCACCCCTGTTTCCGGTAGGGATTCTTTCTGTCTTCCTTGTCCAATGGTACCTGTCTGTTAGCTTTTGTTAAATTCTGGTTTATCATTTTACAGCCATCCCAACGTCCGCCGAGGCTATCGACTCCACGGGGACCATTGTGACTACCAACCTGTCTGCACCCCTCTCCAATGTAGCACGTTCTCAGCCAGCCATCCTCCGACGGACCTTGGCCACTGTATCCACCCCTGGTCAATTACTCCCTAATGAAGTCAAGTACTTCACAATTCCTCAGTCGCAGTCAATAGCAAGCGTGGTGGCCGCTAGCACCGCGCGCAAAATTGTTTGTGGTTAGTTCTTTCAGTTGGTTTCCCCCAGAAAAATTCTCGACTTCGTCATGTATTTAGTTTTTGGTATTCACACCGGAACATCCCACTTCGTTTATTGGATTCCTAAGGAATTATATATGGGAGAGGTTGTCCGATCGTCTGGTGGCATGTGTTTCATTTATATACCCGCAAATCAGCTGGAAAACAATAACTAGTCTACAATCTGCGAAGAGTTTCACTCATATCGTTCATTGTTAGGACCTGCTCCAGCATGCACTGGTGCAATGGTGGTAACACGCTCGTCTCGAACTCGGATCCTAAAGTTGTCAAATTATATTTGGGCGATGTATTGTAGCGTTGGGTATATGTTTGGGAAGATCTGTGTTTTGTAGGTTTGTAGATCAGTGCAAATTATCTTTACCAAAAGACTGTGATGAGAGTTGGCAATTAATATGCAAGGTAGGAAATGTCTGCTTTTCGAGTTGCTTACGGCAGGACGCGAGCAAACTCAGGGTTGGTATTGTCTTGTAGATTTAAACACATTTGTTGAGAGTATTGCGCCCACATCTCTTATGCTTCAACAACCGATCCGTTCTTCACGGCGATTGCCTTGCAATGCATTGAATCTCAAACCTGTTCCTTTTCTTCTTAGTAAGCGTCATTCTCATCCCCGTTGTCTTCTATTCTCAGGCGATCCAGCACCTGCTCCTGTTGTGCAGTCGCAGCCGCCCGCGGATACATCCACACTTCAGCAAAGTCGTCGTTCAATGGCGAAAACGGCACATGCCAACGATGAGTCGCGCTCCGCCGCGGTTCTTCTTAGACCACGACTTGTCTTGCCACAACAGAGCGCCTGCTCGTCCACTCCCAACAGGCTCGTTTCTCTGCAAGCCCGCGCACCAACTGAAGCTCAGGTTGCATTAAACAAAGCTGTTACAGACGCCACTGAGCGTTTGAGAGAAGCGGAAGCTCAAGCCGCATCCGTCCGATCTGAGGTATGGTTCTATTATCTGTTTTCCTTTTTAGGAACAAACCTCTCTTCACACATGCGTGATTTATACAGCCTCCAAAGGTGGTCAGACACGAACGCAATTAGTTGGGTTTTGAGTCTATCGTATGTTCACTGGTAGCATAGCAACTGAATCTATCGTTTCAGTTGTGCCTCCCGTGAAAGCCAGATTGATTTGCAAATGAGTGTATTCGTCGAAATTTGTCCGATTTGGGTTCCAATAAAATATAAGGTTAGCGGAAACTCGGGGGCTGTGCCCCCAAGGAGGGGAAACCGATCGTGGGCTGTCGAATACTTTTCAGAAACCCTGTGAGCTACATCTAGTCAGTCGGGTTTGAGGATATACTCAATTTTTATGGTGAATACTAACGGTCTATGAACCTAAGTTTCGTTCCGAACGTTTTGTTGTGTTGATTAACTCTTTCGGTCACAACTCCGTCGCAGTAAACTGTGGAGCTAACTTCCTCGTCGAATATTATATCTTCCACGTAGTTGTCTGTTTTAGAAGCGAGGAGTGTGAAGTGGTCATATATCCCTTGCTGTTTCATATTCAACTCTCTTCAACTCGATAGTGCTATCTGGTTCCTTCAGCAGCTGTAGCCCTCACTACCAGCTTCTATTTTTTATCACTTTCCTCCCATATTGTGGTGTCTCTGTACCGTCTTGAAGCGAAACGTATTCAGCCAATCAAGCAAACGCCTCCGAAGTAGGCCATCCAACACACGGCTACACCAAGAGTGCATAGATCACCCCTTTTAGCTGAGTTAGCTTTTGTCTGTGATGACACTGGTCAACACTGTTGATCAATCCGGCTTATTTTCTGGAGTATTGCACCACATAAACTTCCTTTGAGCACAATATCTCGTAATTATACTATCCCGAAACCGGAATAATCTCGTTCGATCTCCATTCTTTCGCCCAAAAGGGACTTTCGATCAAAATATGACTTTGTAACTAACGCATTCTTTAGAGGATTTTTGGGAACTCAGATAGTCCGGACATGACCGACTTGTCCTAGGGCACCATACACGACGTATCTAAGAATCATCGCTTCCCCCAACAATCAGGAATGGCAACCAGTACATGGTATTGCCCTAAACCATAAGATCCACTCAGGTCCACGCTATACCATGAGCAGCACAAACTACCACGGTTCACGTAGCCGAAAGTTGCCTCATGTCACTGATACCACATCCAGACTACTCAACTACGGATACAAACCATTTCGAAGAGCTCTGTCCACCCACACGCATTGGGTGGCAAGTTCGGAGTACTGATCAGCTGGTGGTTTTCCTGGATTAAAACATGGACAGTCTTTCACAAGGGATTAATTCTAATCGATGCTTTCAAGTAGTCTCCCTAGAACAGAAAATTCGTAGGAAAACTGTGACTTCATACATTATTTAAAACAAAACTATGAAAATTTCGAAATAGTGGTATTTCTTTCGTGGGACCTCCTTCAGGGATACTACTCAATAATACCCTTCATCATTGTGTGTGAGATATTTCTTAGCGATCCTTGTCTTAGCGTTCGCGTTTTATGTATAAAATAGGAAGGGTGATGCTGCCGTACACTACGTGTTAAGGGGTGACAAGCTGAGACAAGCTGACAAGCTAACCTCGAGTGCACAGGAAATTTCGGAAATGTCCCTGTGAATAATACGACTGTGTTGGTCCTTAGATTTATCGCAGTTTTCACGTTACTTTAGACCTCTCGTTCTTATGTGCATTATCTGGTTCCTGTATCTTAGCGAATTATCAAAAGTGGACTTTGATATGTCGACCTGGTCATGAATTCCACTGTAATCCCTTCGGGACAATAACTTTCTTGGAGGGAAAACGGAGTCTGTTTTTGTGCGACCATATTTTGGAAACCTTAACCACATTCTAAACAAATTTGTATGAACGCGGTTACTCCCGCTGATTTGATGTCTTAATATAGAGTGCCCCAAACGGCAGTCTTGCTGCGTGATCTTTGTTTGGAAGCTCAGTGGGTTGGGCCCGAACTTACCGACCACAAAGTCCGTGGTTCGAATCAGACCTCTGCATCTGGACTTCCCCCCATCTAGGCTTGGGCAACCTCGTGCTTCCTTCGAGTGGCATGGTAGCTAGGGCATGGAAAGGGTGTTACACCTGAACGACTATCTTATCTGTTGGGATGTGAGTCGTTTCTCGGGTATTCTCATTTGAGACTTGTGTCAAAAGTCTGGACCTCACTGGACCGGAGTAAGGTGGTCCTGATTGTGAAGTGGCCTCTCTTGGTGGGAGCTCATTAGGGACTGTTGTATCAAATAATCAAGTCAAAATCTGGGACATTCAGACAATATCAATGAAGATTGGAAAATTAATCAAACACCTCCGGCTACGTTGGTATCAAAAAGGCATCTCAGACTTTTTCACGGTTCAGTATACCGAATACGTTGCACGAGAGTACGACTCAGATCAACTTTGTGTCCTGTCTTAGGGGCGGTCACAATATCTGTCTGGCTCCTGTCGATTAAACTGCGGTACTGGCATTGAAAATCATCCTATTCTGATCACACCTTGATGATATTTTTGGTCGCCAGTATTTTCGACCATACAACAGCAAAGGTGCAGCCGGAAATGGCTAGTGTAGTAATGAATACCTTTTGGGTGTCATCACTAACGAAGTTTTGGCTCAGTTTGATTGTCCTGCGCTATATTATGTCTACGAACCAGACATCTGTGTGATGTCTGCACGGTATATTTTTGATGTGTTCTCTCTCACTGCGAAATCTTTTCTCTTCTTGTAGTTGGCAGCTTTAGACAAAAGAATAGCTGATGTGCGAAAGAAACTCGTGCAGCAGCGGGCCTTGCTTTCTCGTGGCACAGTATCCACAGCGCAGCCTTATTCATTGATCCGAAATACGCACATTCAGTCTGTCCAATCCGGTGATGAAGTGCTACTCCCCGCTTCGTTACCACCAGTCAACACTTATGTTTGGCCACCGGTCGAGTGGAAGGATGAATACAAAAAGGTAGTTTCATTGTTCTAGGGTTCCGGTCGTGAAATTCAAGTGTTACAATGTTAAAAATTTTCTTCATAGCTCAACTACTGGATTAGATTCTACGGTGCTTCGAGGCATTTTTATGAATAATTTGGTCTAGCGGTTAATTTCGCTGTGATGTTCAATGATCTTCTCGGTTAGTAAGTACCATAACTTACTCCCCCTACTCGTGGGTAATCAGCAAGGCTATTAGCTACTACTCTATGCTACTGTACTTAACGGAGCTACTTAAGGGCAGAGCACTTAGTGCCTGAACATGGGTTTCGCGTCTTGGATATCTATGCGATGTCCACAGCCCCTGAATAGTCATTGATTTTATTTCCAGCAAACCAGCTGCTCTGATTTTGTCCCAGAAATCCTACCCAATGTTACATACTATTATCCAGCAAGGCACCGAAAAGTCTCTTCTCTGGCTTGTTGATGGAATACCTCCTGATGTGCGGCTGCGAATCGGTTCGGATGATAGTTGATTCATTATTTACTGTCTACTGACCACGTCGCATTGCCCCTTTAATCGTTTTTTTCTTCCAATTCGAATTCCAGCGACAGAGTTCCAGCAGTCTTTTCCGATGGAATGTGCGGAATCTGCGGTGGCTTATCTTGTCTGCTGGTCGTCGTGAATTACCTGGATATGACACCGAAAAGAAACGACTGGCACAGGTAAGTCTGTCTCAGCACTTTGTCATCTCTCATCGGGATTTGCACTGTGCTGCCTCGCCTTGCTTGTTTAAACCAACTTACGTCAAAGAACGTTTTCAGGATTAAATTGTAGCAGCTCAGTTTCTGGTTATGTATTGGTGGAAACTATGCTGATAAACTGGAGTAAGAGATCCAGAACCTATGAACAGCTCATGACGCTTACAATGAGAAGGAGCGACCTCAAGCAACGGCGCTTACAAGATACTTTGTTTGCAAGTGACACTGAACAATAAGTGCTGCTTTTGTCATGTGCTACTCATAAGGTTGCTGAAAATCCGTCGACAGCCCACGACCGGTTTCGTCCATTTTTGGGGCTCATCAGGTAGGCGCAGTCCCCGGTTTTCCGTCAACCTTATGTGCTACTTGAAACCAAATTGCACAAAACTAGCAAAGTAATTTGGCTTTTCGAGAGACTCACCTGGAACCCAGCTGAATCTCTCGTTTGTGATGTTTTCAGGCAACTGAATGCGCCGCATCAGGCCTTACATTACAAAGATATACATGTGTCGCGATGTCTCGAATATCGTAGCGACTGAAACATGAGGCTGCCTGGTGCAGCACATTCAGTTGCCTAAAAACATCACAAACGTGAGATTCAGCTGGGTTTCGGGTGAGTCTCTCGAAAAACCAAATTAGTTTGCAAATGAGTGTATATTCGTTAATAAGTGCTGTTGTTCGAAAACATGCGCTGGTCCTATACTGTGCTGTTCCATCCGAGATCGTCACTTTGTTGATCTATGGAAGGTAGATGTTGATGCTTGTCTAACTCTGACAGTTTAGGATATTCGTACGTCAGTGTTACTCGCGATACGCAGTTTTGGTTCTTGAGGCATAATTGATTGGAATTTTCTGGACTGACTACTTGGCTTGAGTACTAGAGCACATAAGACTCGGAGGCATGTTGCATAGCTTGATTACCGCTGCATTGCATGCCGACAAATCTATACTAGTCCGCGTTGTCCCACTATCCTAAAAAAATTGTATGGCGGCTAGACATCACTGCTCAACACTGTTGGGGCGTCAGTGATAAGGATAGTGATCACTCTATGGGATAACGGATATTTCTGCACCTCAGAGGTCCAACGCAGATAATTGTGTTCTGCTGTGCGAGCACCCAAACAGCATCACCTATGGAAGGTGACTACGTTTGCTGAACGCGTTCTGGCTTACCACAACATTACTAACCTGCTGTTCTCATCAGACATGCGCCATTCCATGGAGACACTGATGGTGAAACGCAATGATAGTACAAAGACGTGTACGCTGTGGACACGACTTCGGTCCATGTAGATCGGTTAAACTATTACCATGTCATTACCACCAATGTCGGAGGTTGATTAACGCTGCGCTCGTCTTTATTTAGAACTTGTGCAACTGTCCAATTAGACGAAGCTGTCCACCACCTCTACCAGCATCGAATCGAGGTTTGATCTCACTGCAGTGGCACTTTATGGTCTGCTGGTGTGAAGCGCATGTGGGGTCGTCAGGCAGAATTGTTTAGGTTTTTCAAGGTGGCTCGCATGTCGTCCAGAAAAGGTGATGTCGTCAACGTATTCACTGCCTGTGGGCGAACGCCTCGGAAACATTTAGATCCTCGCAGTGTTAGACGCAGGTCTATACCGTGTTGGGGCGAGATGGACCAAGAGCGCGAATTTACTGACCGGAAGATCCGTGATTCGAACCCGACCTCTGCCTATCG
>NW_008752250.1:23132-38986 GCF_000715545.1 Opisthorchis viverrini | reverse complement strand
CATTTTTTTACCGTGTTGGAAACACCGGTTCTCTTAGAGGCAGTTAAATAAAGTCCAAACAACACTTCGTTAACGCGGTTGAATGAGAAGGGCGGTAGAGGGCAGCTTCACTGGACACCTGGATGTGGCGAACTCTGTTGAAAGTTTGCCCTCAGGTGCTCCACCTAAGGAAGGATATAGGATATTTATGAGATAGGAAATAGGAAGGGACATCCTCTCCTCCAGACCCTGCCATGATTTCTGGTCATCTACGGAATCAAAGGCAGCTCTTAAATAGAGACAAACAACAGTTATCGGCAGTTGAAAGGGATGGCGCGGTTCGAGTGAAGTTAAGTTGTAATCGGAGCAAACTCTACCAGGGCGAAACTTGACTTGATTCTCATGAATCTGACTTTCCGTATGATGGCTCAATCTAAACGACATGATACCATAGAGCACCTTAGTTGCTTTGACTGATAATGCGCTTCCGCGGTGATTTCGTTTTATGTTGGTTCGCTCTTTGAATTATTTGAATCACAATCCCAGCACCCTCCTTTCGGCATTTTATCTTCGTTCCGGATGCTTGTGAGTAGCGTATTCAGGGTTATTACAATGGATTTACCGCCTTCAAAGAGTTTAGGATGCGAACCCCCTGGTCTAGGCTTATCTCGTCATTAAATCAGTAAAGCGTCGAGCTGAATTTGTGTCGCTGATGAAAAATGATGAACTTTTTGTTCAGCCTCATATAGCTGTTCCGGAGGTTGAGCCTTTTCGTGAATGGCCGAACTTCAACTCACCCTCCCCGAACCAGTTCGGATTAGTTGATATAGTATACGGCTGTCCTTTGCCAGAGCTTTCTCCATCTCCCGGGCCATCGCTATCCACTTGCGCCCTTTCTCAACCCTTACAGTCTTCGTTGAAATCGACTTGGCTGAGCCGCTGTCACGCGAAACGACCAACCCGAAGGTCTGCGATCTGAAACCAACTCTGGCATTTCAGTTGCTTCTGTCTAGGATTTGGCACCCTTACAGTATCTCAACCGTCGTATTTTCGTTGTGTTGAATTGTAGCTATGCATCCGAAAGGTGCCGAAAGGGCTTTTTATGTCTCGGTCTTTGAGGGACCTGTGTTTATCATAATAATCGCGTGTTAGTGGAAGCTGCTGACCGACCATTGGCCTCGGCGGGATAGGTAGGACTAAAAGCTGTGAGCGGACACTCATGGTTTTCGATCGTACCGGTTAACTTTTGAAAGCTTTTCCACCAACTCACTTTGTTCCTATACGGAAGCCCTATCCAGGTGACGAATGGAGTGGGTGCGCGTCAACCGGCATACTCCTCATGGAAAGCGAATCGATACATGTACCTGCAGAATACCGTAATCAGGGTCCAGTTGTGCGCCTCAGGAAGGATGGCTAGAGTGGTTTTGTTGGGACCATATCAGGGGAGCAGTGTCAGAAAAATCTCAAATGCAATGCGCCACGTGTGCGTAATTCTTCACTTTATGGCTGCGATGTAACTCCCGTGGAAAGTTTAGCTTGTGGCCAAAATGGGAGGTGTATAGTTATTTCGTGAATGTATGTGTAGAGAGTGCAGGTCAAAGGTCGCCGCTGGTTTCTCTAACCAAAATGCTCTGTTCTATTACGGTTAATGAGTAGAAAGTGCTTGTAGATGCGATCACTCCAACAACCATTTGAAGGAATCGGTGAGTGTGTGGTTTCAGCTTTAACATCGACTCTCCCGTCAAAGAAAGCTTGGATGGCTGGAGCAAACAGTGGTCCAACCACAATAAAAGGTAACGAAATAACTACGCCCATTCTGAATGCGATTCCTTCGCGCATCAGATCGTGGACTGTCCGCATTTCGACTCGGTAACCGCAACTTTGAAGAAAAACCGACAATTATACAAACTATCACAACTCTACAAGATTCCGGTCATGCCTGACTCTGCTTTTGTACAACCAGAAAGACTACCAGTTGGCACACCTTGAGGTGGTTCGCAATCAACATGTCATCCTGTCCTGTTGATGCATAGCTCTTGAAACACCTTGGTCTTGGAAGTTCTGGCTGGTTTCACCCAGTTTGGATTACCAACCATGTAGGCAGTCAGGATGATTGACTGCAAAATGATAACCAGTACTGTTAAGTTTTGATTAGATTGACCAGTATGCCAGCTCTGTTATATTGACAATGACATTCTTGTGATAGTGTAGATCTTTCGCTCAAACAGCTCGCGGTAATAGGTTACAAGGATAATCTTAGAGAAGAAGACTGATAATGTGACCAGGTACGGTATCCTATGTTAGCTGTGTCCGGTTCTTGCGCAGAAATTCGGTTGTATCTATTGTTTGCTGTCCAGTATCGTTATTTTAAATCAGTACGGATACAGAAGGAATGTTTCCAAGTATCTATAGGAATAAATGTAAAGATTGACCGGTTATTTCAAGAGGCTTTCGTTTTTTCCATACGTCTGGCCACTCGATTGTTCCCTGTCAGAAGTGCATTTCAACCGAGTGCTCTTCAGACTGACGATAACCTTCCATATGACATCTACTTAGGGAGACAGCGAATAGCAATTTCTCCTACCCTTAGGCTCATGAACAATTATTATTGTACTAGAATCTGAAGCACAACATTATACTTGCGAATCCCAAGTAGTTAGTGCACTGTATCGCCGTTGCACGGTTGTTGTCTCTAGTCGTCTGAATGGAGGATGGCTTATGTCTGCTCGCTTACAAACTAACCGCAATGGGTCTGTCTATCTTCGTTTACCAACATTGGAACAAACAGTAAAGATTTTATTCTTGGTTGCTTTGGCCGTTACTAGTTTGATATATGTAGTATGTATAAAGCCAGATGCAGGTCTCTATGAACTCATTGTGAAGAGGCGCTTTATTTATTTCTAAGTACTCCCTTTTTATCAACTCCCACGCAGATCGTCTGGCCATATCCGACAGCGAAACCAACATTGTCAGAGACGTGGCGATTCCGTCTTAGTCAACTCCGTCTTGGCCCCGATCGTCTGTCAGCAATGGCAAAAAGTTACCAACCTAAGGACTACGGCCAGGATATGGCCAACATAGCTTTATTGATGCGCATTCTGTGGCACTGTATCCGATGGGATGATATTCTGGGCGAGCCAGCGGACAATGTTCACGTGCTCGATGCGGATGGTCGTCCATGCTTTCGTGAACTCATGGATTATGAAGACTCTGGGACAGGGAGAGCGGGGCAGTCGGCCTATTGTACCAGGAAAATTGTTGGAATTCAACCACTGGTAATATCAAATGGGATTCTTTTTGTTTTTTTTTTTAATTTTTCTATCTTCACTGGTGCATGCAGGATATTGACAGTCATGTTAAATTTCTTTTCAGGACAAGCATTGGCAGCGAGCAAATTATCTAGTAAGGCTTACTCACACCCGGCCTTCGTCCAGTGGGGCTGCACAGACTAGGCGAACACCCGGCCGAAATGCGAAGCGTAGCCGACGTACAGCACATGCCGCCACCAACTCCTCTGCGTCTGAATCATCCACAGCCTCTCCTGTCCCACACTCTAGTCGGAAGTCGAAAAGTCGGAAGTCAGTGCCAAGACAAGACCCCGACTACGATCCGTTCGGGGACGACAGCTGGTGGGGATCTGCCAGTGCTCGGCGCCGTAAGCGTCGTCCAGTTGGTGGTCGGATTCACCGATCCTCAGAATCAGATGATGACGATGGAGCCTATGATGATGAGGATGACGATGATTGGCCTCCTTCTACCCGCAACAGTAAGGGTGCCAATCGCAATAACCAATCAAGTGCTGGGGCTGTGAATGAGAACTCCGCAGCATCACATCAGGAAATTCGGGTTGAAGAGCGCTGGATGGCAGAAGATCACTTATTTTTGTGGGAGATTAGGACTTTCATGAACGAGTAAGTTTGGAGGTTTTTGTTTGTTTCGTCCACTAGGGATGTGCTATTTTGGCTGTTTGAGGCGTGGTACGTCTGTGAACTTGGGAAAGTCTTTAACACCCACTGGAGACCTGTTTGCATGTTAGCCCAATTGGAAACCTACTATTTTTCTCGCTTTCCCACTAACTAACAATCAAGACAAGAGTGACTTTGTGGTCTCCGGGAGAGGAGGAGTTGCGAGATGGCCTAAGTGGTTAGAGCGCGAATTTACTGACCGGAAGGTCCGTGGTTCGAATCCGACCTCCGCCACTCGGCTTCCCCTGTCTAGGCTTGGGCAACCTGGCAGTATCCCAGCCCTCGTGCTTCCTTCAGGTGGCATGGCAGCTAGGCACCGGAAGGGTGCTAAAGCTGAACGCTTTTTCCTCCGGGAGAGGAACTCTTAGGTGTCCTTATGCTTTTTAATGGACGCTGTGGGTTTGTGAAACTTGAAGTTTCAACCCCAAGTGCGTCCATCCTTTTTGAAGCACGTCATTTGGGTCAGGCCCTTGCCTTTTTACAACGCCTCAGTTGGTGGATCTCAGCCAGTGTGTCTCTTAGATTTTTTTTATGTCTGATCACGCCTCTGCTGGTTTCCAGGTTCTACATTAGGGTCAATATTAATTCACCAATTTGACTGTGGACTGTTGAAGCAACCGTTCACAGTGGCTTCTTTTGCAGTGACGATGTTTGTCCACAGGGTCACTAGTTGTATTTTACTGTAGGTAGTCGAATCTAGCATCTCTGTCGGCGACACCGATTACAAACGATGTGTATCATGTAAGCGTGCCTGGCGCTCTACATATCTCTGTCTAGTAGACATTTGCAGTTGATCTCTTCGGCTGAATCGGTTGAACCCAAATTGACTGGCTGAATAACGTGGCCTGTCTAGCGTATTTCAAAAGATTTCACAGGGTTCGATTCACGATCAAATTAGGACCTGAGACACCAAATCCGCGCAAATGGGTTGAACTGCATCTCTCAGCGAGGATTGCACCTTTTCCCCTCTGTGTAATAGAAAAGTCAAACCTCCTTTCGGTGCCTAACCGCCGTACAGGCCAAGAGAAGCGCAAGTACCAGGTTACGAAAGGCAGTCTGAAGGTCAAATTTGGTTTCGAATCTGTGATCTTTTTTTCGGAAGCTCACGCCTTTGATCTACATCGAGTCTTGATGGCATCATCTAGATGTTGGTTGACTTCCACTTCCCCCCCTTTTTCCTTGTTTATGCTGTCTTTGGCAGATACCTGCCACCCAATCATGATTATCTGCATGTGGGCACTGAAAAGTTGGACGGAAAATCTCAGGCTGTCGCGACCTTACGGCGACCTGCGAGGTTATCAACGGTTCCTCCGAGCGTACAAACGAAAACCGAGGAGGCCAACTATACAAAACAACAACCGGAAGAGTTACCCGAGAATCGAGAGGAACCGCCACCCCATCCCAATTTGGCAAACGCTCTTGTAGGGACAAATACGAATCTGGGTACGCTCACTCCTTATAAAGACTTTGTGGCAACACACTGGTTGCTATCCATATTACTCTATATCCATTTATCGTATTTTTTATCTAATTTTGTGAACTTTATCTACCCATTTATGCACTTTCCTTCAGCTTCTTCCGGGATTATCTGGGACGTGCATTCGGGATTTCGTATCTCCGGTGACCCTACTGTTAGACTAATCCCTGCTCTTTCCACACGTCGTCGGGCTTATCAGAGAGATTCCAATCCACCCGATTCTTCTGGCCAGCCTGAACAGACAATCTCTCCTTCCGTTCTTGAGGCAAAAGCACGAGCTCGTTCACTGGCTGCCTCCCACGCAGCCAAAGCCTCAGTTGCGGCGCGAAGGATGCGTAATGAGCGCGCTCTTTTGGAGCAGCGTGTTCGTTCTTTACGAAGCCAGATTCTTACCCGCCGGCGTCTTCACTTGTCATTGGCAAGACTTATTTCTCAGGTTAGTTCAGCTTTCCTAGCCTAATGTGCATGTAGTCATATATAGGGTCTGTCGAATGTTCTCATCTATCATTTCATCGTTTCACTGATATCCCGTCGTTTAGGATTCTCTCAGTGACTTCCAGGAGCGGGATTTTCACAGGGAGCGCCCGACTCCCATCAAGGTGAAGCAGCCCCCACAAGACTTTCCCTCCAAAACTCCCTTTACTCCTCTTCGAGGTGTTACGAAACGAGGTCGCCCACCTCTCTCAAGCCGTAACAGACAGTCATCTCAAGAGGCCAGTCCTCGTCCAAAAGATGTGCCCGTTTCAAGAACTGGCACACGAGCTTTCTGGAATGAGGATCAAGAAAACGAACCGCACTGGATTACAAAGACGTCTGGACTTCGACGTTTCAGCCGTGGTTTGGCTGTCGTCAAACGTGGCCGGGGGCGCGGTCGTGCTCGATTTTCGAGGGTCTTGACTAATCGTGTCTCCGCATCTCGAAAGTACCGAAAACCAGAGGATTCTCCACTTCCGTGTCCCAAACCTGATGACCAGGAACCGCACTTTGATAACGAGCACAGTTCATCTAGTGGAGCATCAACACCAAGCACGTCCCCCGGTCTTGGCGATGAGACCCTTGAACGAATTCTTATCCCGTCGACTGTCTTGAAACAAGTGAGTGCTATATTTGCTGATACGGAGTATTATAGTTTTGGCCATATATGTATTGGTGTTCCAAGGGGAGCCACGTCAACAACCGCAGCAGTGGCTTTCGGTGTGCAACCCATGGGCTGCAAGTTCACAGTTGTCAGTCGCTCCAAATCGCTCATTGGTGCACCTGAGTCTGTTGTGATGATTGGCGCCGATACGGTTGTTAGGACAATAAGCTATGACATGGGGCCATGTGTCGTTAGAATCTAAAATCACGAGGGTTAACACTCCGTGTGAGTTGCCCGAACGATCAAGATTATTCTCTTTTGGTTGTTTCTGGTGCCATTTTTAGTGGTGGAAGTGTACATGTTTCGGGCTCCTCTCGGTCTTCAGAGCTCATGTGCAAGGACCCTCTTTTTAGTTGGGTGTCTTGTTCGCCCACCTGTGTGGGTTGTACTAGTCGCACGTTCTGGCATATCTGCTTGAGTTATCTTAGTGCGATAAAATTTCATCTTTTTTCATCTTTGTTGGACGACCCATTGTTGTTACAAACAAACTTACGACCACATTTGCTATAGAATTCCATAAGTATTTCTCCACTGCCAATTAAATGATTATAGCATCTTTACATGCAGCCAGCCAGCAGCTTTCTTGTAGCATAGGGTTTCCGAATGAGCAAATTAAGCTCGACAGTTCAGCCAATCTACTCTTAACGAGATGTTGGATAGGTTTAGCATTTAATGAATGTGTGATGCGTAACCAACGCCTGACATTTGATTCAGTGGCCTAAACCCAAGCAATAGTACGAAAACATCCATAGTAATGTTATTGCCTAGAGTGTTGTGATTGCTGATACGGTTCACTCAAACACAGACTCGTTTTCTGTCAAGCAATTCAGTTCACTGCAGTGGCATTTGAGAAGTTGAACCATGTCACTTCAAAGCCGTTAAATGATGTCTTTTTACCTCCCACAGGATGAACCCCATTCAACACCCAGAGGTGCGGCTGGGAAACGAAGAGCTGCGGCGTCACGTTGTCTGTCGACTGGTAGCCGAGGACGAGCTGGCCGTGGCCGCGGATACCGGGGTCGTCCTGCTGGACTTGCCAAGGGACAGACTATTCGACTTCCGACAGCGTTTGCTGCACCATCTCCTTCTACTCAGACTGCCTGTCCGAACATACCGGATTCGACAACACTCTACTGCTTGTGCAAGACCCCATACGATCCCACTAGGTTCGTCGGTATTCGTGCATACTTTTGACCATCTATTTTTTCTCATCCGCTTGGTCGAACTTAATTCTCACGACAACAACACTGTGAACACAGTCCCCCTATGAGAATGGTGATCATTCATACAGTGTCCTGAGTTTCCATGATGTAACTCTTAGTCAATCTTTTCGGTGATCGGTTTTAGTGTATCTATGGGTGACGTTGGTATATGCGGTACTCTAGGCTTCATCGCTTGTTTTCCCCTCTAATGTAGTAGTACACAGTTGCACTGGCAGGAAGCCTCGCTGCTGATGAGTACTGGTAGATGCACAGCTTGAGATATTTCGCCTGTTTTTTTATATATTTTGTTCATGTAAGCAGACGCTGTTCATGAAATGAACTAGCACTGTTGCAATGGATAGCCGGTTTTTCGTTTGTATTCCTACGAGCAAGTATCCCATAATTGGCCGGCAGCTAACTGCTCAGATCATCCTATTCTTAACATTGGCTCCCAATCGTGTGTGGATTCTTGCATTTTTAAGATTGCGGAGTCCCTACTCAACACAAAACTGCCACATGCACTCACTGGTTACCACACTCATGGATTTCCGCCCGTCGCACATGTGCTGAATTAGCTGAGCTACTGTGAAATTTGTCTCAACTTTATGTATGCCTCGGATGACAGCCTACCAATCTAGAGATTTGACTATCTACTCCTCGAAAGTTTCTTATCTAGACTCCATGTATACGCTCTTATAGTGTTGCCTGTACGTGACATCAGGGCACCAATCTTGCTACAAAATTCACGTTAGGCATTTGCACCCAAAGGACCCTACGGCTGAGCGTTTTTGTATCAGGAACGGAGTTTTGCGCGCGTACACAGTGGTGTCATGTAATGCAACCTTGTATTTCATCATATACATCATTCCTACCATGTACAGTGGTATGATTTGATCTGAAATCGACGCGTCCTCATAACTCAACCCTTCCCCCCGCGATAATGACCAGGATTCAGAATTCGTGCTCTGCGTCTCCAGGCCTTTCATCGCCAATTTGATCTCTGGTCAGCATTATGCGGATAATTCTTCTACAACTTGGTTTTACAGTCCCCCTTGTGATCCGTTGCAATGTTTTTCACTAGTTACATGCTAGACGGCTTTCTCTTGACAATTTATTTAAATAGAGGAACAGCTGAGTTTGGAAGAATGTGGCTGCAGTCCCACAGACAACCTCGAACTGAAATATTGCTTCGTGATGTCACACTTCGTACATAAATGTCTTAGCTCTTCAGAAATTGGATATGAATACTGGCTTTACTCGGTTATAAGCACTCATGGTACTCTCGATACAAAGATCGCCCTCATCTGAGAATACCTCTCACAAAGAACAAGTTTCCGTCGCTATCTCCACATGCTGTTTCCAGCGGAGGATAGATGTTCAATACATATTTGGGTTCCAGTTTGCTAATAATCAGCACTCAACGGCTTAATCCACTAGTTAACTAGTTTATCCATGCCAAATTTCCCACTAAAGTAGCCTTCCAGTGAATAGGGCACCCGCTTGGCAAACAATCTACCGATATGTTGAATTTCGTCCTCAACAGTGTTGGCTCATGTGTCGTATGTCTTGCAGCACTGTGACTGGGTTTGTAAGCACGCATGCAGTCAGTCATATGGGTACTCGCAGTGGTTACGGCAGTGAAACATCGGTGTTGAACACTGATGTCATGCTGTCGAGGATGATGATAATGAGTCGCAGTGGTGTTTCCATCTTCATTGTGACCATTTGTAAACTATGTAGAAAATAAGATTGTTTTCAAGCTTCGGTACCAGCTTAAGTTCCGCGCTGTTTCGGTAGTCTTTCTGATGAAGTTGTCCTAACCAGTTGCTGTGATGGGGATCTTTGTGAACGATTGATCTTGAGCGGATGTTTATTATACTACAATTCATATAGGCAAGCGTCACGATATTACTGTACTGGACTCAACCTTTCATTGTTTTAGTATCATCAAAAGTCGGGGTGCCGTATTATCGTGTGCTTCTGTGGTTTGTTGTAACCCAAGACAGATCGCCCCTTCATCAACCAAGACCCGTTTGAACGTCCTTCGGTCTTTGCTCCGGAGTCGCTTATAAGGTTATTTATCTATCACTCCTTGTTGTCGACTTTCAGAGAATATCTCGGCTGCGACCTGTGTCAGGACTGGTTTCACTTCGAATGTGTCGGACTTCGTGCAGCCGAATCAGGCAACCTGGGTGAATCCTGGCATTGTCCGGACTGTAAAAAGGCGGAGATCGATGCGAATGAGATGCTCTACTGCCTATGCCGAACGCCATATGAACCGTTGCGGTAAATACCTACTCTACTCTTCTAAATTCTTGTTATCATGTCCGTTGCAACTTTGATCTAAATCGCACCATAGGGTTAGATTATTCAGGCAGGTTACGAGGGACTTATTTGCTGCACACCTTTCTGATATATTGGAATACTGTGATTGGGTTTGAAAGGATGTATGTATGGGAAGCTCGTGGTTTTTGGACCGTGTTTTAGCGGAGCTGTGTGTAATTTAGTTCACCTAAACTGCAGTGTTGCCGCTTTGCCATTATTGACAACATTACACCAGTAGTAAACACTGGCCCTCAACTACCAGACAACCATGACGAAAGGACTCGTAAGTAAAGAATGGGGAGAGTGTAACTTGGTGCAAAAACGTCGTTTCTCTCGGGAAGCCAACCAACTAGCATTGGATCGTGCTTGCTGCTTCCTACGAAGCCACGGTGATCGGATCTTCAGAGACGTTTGACGTCTCCATATCGGTGCCTAGCTACCATGCCACCCAGAGGAAGCACGGGGGCTGGGATATTGCCAGGTTGCCCAAGTCTATACAGTGGAATACTGGGGTTTGAAAGGATGTATGTATGGGAAGCTCGTGGTTTTTGGACCGTGTTTTAGCGGAGCTGTGTGTAATTTAGTTCACCTAAACTGCAGTGTTGCCGTTTTGCCATTATTGACAACATTACACCAGTAGTAAACACTGGCCCTCAACTACCAGACAACCATGACGAAAGGACTCGTAAGTAAAGAATGGGGAGAGTGTAACTTGGTGCAAAAACGTCGTTTCTCTCGGGAAGCCAACCAACTAGCATTGGATCGTGCTTGCTGCTTCCTACGAAGCCACGGTGATCGGATCCTCAGAGACGTTTGACGTCTCCATATCGGTGCCTAGCTACCATGCCACCCAGAGGAAGCACGGGGGCTGGGATATTGCCAGGTTGCCCAAGTCTATACAGTGGAAGTCGGGTTCGAACCAGGGCCTTCCGGTCAGCAAATTCGTGCTTTAACCACTAATCCATGTCCACGGAATTTAAGGCTTCTTTTTAGATGATGCAAAATAAGCGGCTATCAGTGTTATTTTGTTAGCCAAGCATACTCAGTCTGCCCCCTTCCTGCATGGAACTTTCAGATCCGTCTCACGTGCCGAAGTTAGGCATCGGTATAATTGGGAAGCTAACGACGCTCTGTTAGTGCAAGAAATATCGGCCATTAAAGCATGTTCGGTGCGTGCAAGATCAGCTTGTTGACTAATTTGCTTGAGAGCTCACATAGTAAGACTGGGATGAAATCAGAACGACCTTAGAATAACCGACTCGAAACTTCTGGTGGCTTATTATCGCTGTTCGGGGTTTCTTATTGCGATCGCTGTGCAGCCCCATCAATATATCCTGCCTCTGTTTGTGCACCAACAATGCGTCTACTTGGTTGGGCTAGCTTGATTCGAACTTCGTATTGCAGGAACCCCCGATAGCTATTCACTGGCTCCTTGGTGGAAAAGTATCATTTGAGAGACGACATAAGGCGACTTCGCATGTTTTTCCCGTTTTCAAGATGGATGTACTCAGGATCAACTGAACTCAACAATAAACTATCGCCCTTTCTTCTCTTACACAGCGTCTACATCGCTTGTGACGGTTGCGACGAATGGTACCACGCTGAATGTGTCGGGATGACTTCGGAGCAGGCAGCTAGTCACACGGGAACCTACATTTGTCCGACATGCTCGAAAAACGCACCCAACAAACCGGAGGGTTTGTCAATTTCGATGACCATGAAACTCCGGTGAACATAGTAAGACTGGGATGAAATCAGAACGACCTTAGAATAACCGACTCGAAACTTCTGGTGGCTTATTATCGCTGTTCGGGGTTTCTTATTGCGATCGCTGTGCAGCCCCATCAATATATCCTGCCTCTGTTTGTGCACCAACAATGCGTCTACTTGGTTGGGCTAGCTTGATTCGAACTTCGTATTGCAGGAACCCCCGATAGCTATTCCCTGGCTCCTTGGTGGAAAAGTATCATTTGAGAGACGACATAAGGCGACTTCGCATGTTTTTCCCGTTTTCAAGATGGATGTACTCAGGATCAACTGAACTCAACAATAAACTATCGCCCTTTTTTCTCTTACACAGCGTCTACATCGCTTGTGACGGTTGCGACGAATGGTACCACGCTGAATGTGTCGGGATGACTTCGGAGCAGGCAGCTAGTCACACGGGAACCTACATTTGTCCGACATGCTCGAAAAACGCACCCAACAAACCGGAGGGTTTGTCAATTTCGGATGACCATGAAACTCCGGTGAAAGCCGATCCGGACACGAGCAGCGCCGCTGTGACGACAATCTATGAAACAGCGTTAGAATCGGATACAAAAATGCGGCTGCTGGAACTCGTAGAAGATATGATGGTAAGGACCAGTTCTTGACGTCCGACTGCCATACGGTGTTGTTTTTTTCACGAAGTGTCTCGAAGTCCTAAATGATGAATCAGAGCGGCATCTCCGTTACACTTCACTCTTCATCCCGCATTTCAATTAACGGTAGTCTGCTGTTCAGTGTCGATATTCCCTTGCCATACAACCGCATCAGTGTTATCGATCAGGCTGCATGTATATGATTATATCTACTCATCAGTTTAACCATCATCGTCAAGGACAGTGCTGACACTGATGTTAGGGCAACTTTCCGCCCCGGAAAATGACCAATTAGTTTCAAAAAGCGGCTCTACCCCTGTGCTACGAAACAGCTGATGCGCGTTACTTTCAGGCTGTCATGTGAATTCAGGTGACCAGAACCGTAATCCGCGGCTTTTGTAGCCCCGAGTAGCAGTAATCTCAGTCAACAACCTGGGATGGGTTATATGGTGCTCATTGACAGTGTATTCCATTCTAATCAATTATAAGCTGGCTCGCTTAATTTTGGGAGCGTATCACATTGTGAGAAGTCGGTAAAGTCTTGTATCAGGATGTGGAGGTTTGTCGATGACTGCATCGTGGGAGTGTGTCGCTCACATCGAATTGTTGTGGTTTTCTGGTCGGCCTGCCTCTCAGTGTGAAAACTCGACGGTTGACACTGGAGGTTTAGTGCTCGTATCAGTCCAATCAGGGCGGAGATTAGATTTTTTGCCCATCGACTTTTATTCCACTCGTCAAACCTCATCCCATCTATGGTTTCCATTTAAGCCAAAAACACTGTGTGGATAGAGTGGGTTTCGGGTAGGGCATGTGTTAAGGTACAACCCATCTGGGTTGAACTCTTTTTCATTTTCATTTAGGTTTTTGGATGTGAAGCTATACCTATACTCTGCTATCCACGAGTAACTTGACTTTTATGTGAGATAGTCGATTTGATGGAATTGACGAGTGACCAGCGGCCTCGAGTTGTGGTTTCTATAGTCTGTTTGCATGCACTTCGTTTTCTGTGGTTTGTTCACCTGACTTTTCATTTCCTGTTTGGCCTCTAGCACCACAAAATGGCATGGCCTCTGGTTGTGGTTTCTAAAGTCTGTTTGCATGTACTTCGTTTTCTGTGGTCTGTTCACCTGACTTTTCATTTCCTGTTTGACCTCTAGCACCACAAAATGGCATGGCCTCTCGTTCAAGTCCTGGACCCACAAAAGTACCCAGCTGTGGTAAAGTTGTCTGATATCAAAAGTACGTTCCGACAGTATTTGTGTTGTATGTTTCTCCTGTATCCGCACTCTATTACCTGTAGCTGTACAAACGGCGTGCGCGCTTTCCTCCTCAAAATCCAACTGTTTTCATAATAAAAGAATTGAACGCCATCCAGCCATTGCGCTATACTTACTCCAGTCAGACTGTTAAATCAACCTCGATGGCACACCAGCCAAGATTCGAGTCACACGTGGAACAGGCGTGCACTGAAACACTAGAGAATAGCACACATGCGAACTGTGTCATGGAGCCAGCATTCCATCTATCTGACTTAAACTTACTGACCAGATGTTAAGTCGAAATCTCAACAATGAAACATCTCAACCAAAGTACACGTCAGAATACAAACACGCACACGCTGGTCGCCTCTGACAACGTAAACTGACCTCAGGAGCAGCACACCATCCAGGTGACATGTCGATGAACCCAAATAACGCTGTACTTTGCCCACATTCAGTTGGTTGCAAAGAAAAAGGTCGGACTAAGACACTATATTCTGCTACGCTGTGTACTGACCGTAAACTTTCCATACCAAAGTTCGAGCATTATGCATCTCGAATAGTCATTATTAGGGTGGTGTGGACGGTAGCCACAGTGAAAACAAACTGTGTTTAATGAGTCCAATCATCTTGCTGTCGACTGGCAGTTATGCATTTCGGTTCATTGTTTCCGTTCGAATAAGTCGTAGCCTCTATGCGGTACGAATGTACACGAACTCCATATTCTTCTAGTTAGCTACAATATCTGCACAGAAGTGCATCGTTCTCCGTTTCCGCCATTGTTTGCACTTTATTTTGTTCATTTGTTTTTTGTCTTTGCAGATCTCTGCACATTGTTAACGGAGCTAACGCAGGACATGTTTGAAACTTTGGGGGATTTCGCATTTGCTATGAATCGAATTTTCTCAGACGCTCGCACAGTGTTTCCCCAACATAGTCCCGAATTCCACTGTGCTGATGTCATGGAAGCGTACTTTATACAACAGATGAAACGCATCAAAGCAGGCCTAGACCGTTGAACGGTCATTCGGCCTGTTGCTTCTTGTGCATTTTGTACATAAACACCACCCCCACACCCTTGCATGTTTCAGTTGTACATTCCCTCCTCTTCACCGAGCAACCCTCAACCCAATTTTATGCCCTGTATGCTCTCAGTTGGCGATTTTGTCACTAGATGCATCATCAACTGTCAATATTGTGACATGAAAAGCAGATATGTGCACAAACATTTTTTATGTTGGCGTGTTGGGCAAAAGCCAGCGCGGGAAAATTTTTTATTCATTCACTTTGTATACTTCCAGTTATCTATTTATTGTCAGAACTAGTCAGTTTGGTTTTGGTTCTTAACTATCCACGCTCCATTGGGTGGGTTAGTCATCTATCAAAAGGTTTTCCGTTCCATTGTGTCAGATGGTGTTTTTGTGGGCGCTGTTCCCTGAACGTCTGTGGCGTAATTTAAATCCGTCGTCTAGCAGCACAATAACCATCCCCCCAATTGTTCTTAGGGATCACTTTTTATTGCGTGTCGAGGAGCTTAGGTAACCATTTGAGGAGATAACTTTATGAGTCGGAAGAAAACTGGTTTTATCTCTGCCAGTACACTATAACTAATATGTTGATGTGACATTAGACAGCATCCCAGCGACAGGCAACCGGGCTCCGAACGCCCTCCTTGATGTCATCAATTGAGCTCGCTCGAATTGATCTCTCTAAAGGGGAGAAATCGTCTGGAATTTGCCATTTAACTTTCAAATGACCTACTTCCGCGCCAAAAAACTGCTTTCGGTGTTAGTACTCAGTTCACACATCCAGCCAAACAGTGGTACGACAGTTAAATGCCGTCTCTCGAACGCGGGGAGGGGGGCCCAGGAGAGGATTGGATTCCTGTCAGCCGCAGTGCACTGTCTAACTCAGCTTACACGCTCCATCCCGCGTTATAGAGGGTTTCTCCAGCACATCCAACCAGTCATCACTGAACGGGAAATCAAACAGGATCCCATCAGTCGGAATTCGGTGGTTTCTAGTCCTCAAACCGAGAAAACTTCTGAGCCCCCAGTACTATTTGACCCTGCTGCCAGCCATAAAACAGACGTCATCAGTTTGTCACGTCCACCAGATAAACAGAAACGAATCAGTTCAGTGTGCA
>NW_008752250.1:12151-23006 GCF_000715545.1 Opisthorchis viverrini | reverse complement strand
GTTGTCGAATGGGGCGGTCAAAGCGTTTGGGTAGCTTGGATATTACCGTACTCGGGGGAAAACTTTCTCTATGAGATATTCCGTTCTTGGTGGTGCCTACTTTGAAGATAGCCTATAGTTGGTTCACTTTCTTAACCTGAGCTATTCTTGTGAGAGGATATCCCCAAAATTGAGTAGAGGACCACTTGAAGACCCCCCGATGAAAAATACCCCTGCGAAACAAAGACCAGGATGTGGGTTTTGCGTCTCGAGTTTTCCCATATTAGGAACCCCGTTGGCGCAGTAATTTGCTTCCTAAGTATTTGAGGTTTTAAGCCATGAATTCGGGTTACATGAACCCCCCATGGACAGAGGGTTACAAAGGGAGGTTGTTGCTGTGTGGTATTACCCGCTTTTGCGACTAAGTGGACTAAAATTCTATTTCTGGCGACAATGCGAATTGGTCCCTTTTGCGAACGGGTCACTTTTGTGAAACAGTTTACCATTGAAAGTGGTTTTTTGATGCTTGTTCTCTCCAGGTATGAATAATCACCACGAACGTCCATTCCAGCATCATCATCTGTCGACCGTCTGGTGTAGATTGAGCACAACTTTAGAGCCCTGACACTAGAATTGTCCCCGCGGACAAAACGCCCACAACGGAACCGCATAGAAATTCAGACAAAAGTGAGACTCCTTGGCACAATCACGACTGGTGTTTATAAATGTTGTCTTTCTAACGGAATTTACTTAACTTTTACTATGGTGACGGTTTTCTTGGACAAAGGTTCATATTGCAGAGGGCAAGATTATCAGTGCACTAGCTTCATTGTATCAATATTGTATTGCTCTCGTTGTTTGTTTATTCTGCCGCCAGAGAATGTTACCTCCCACCCCCAAACGAAGACCAGTTAAGCCGCCCTCGTGAGCGGTCTGAGAGGCCTGTGTGTGTACATATATATGAAGTCCAGTGCATCCCCTTGAAACGGCAAGATAAGATTAGAACACTGTCGGCGACTGCTTGGCTGTAGTCATAAAGTGCCAGGATGCTCTGTGCTGGCTGAAACTCGTTGACCGTTAAGGCTGTAAAACGGTAGTCACACGATTATCCTGTAGATGATTACGTGACCTTGTGAAATTATGGTCCTCATCGCTGTTGACTGAAATCTACAAGCCACCAGAGACCATTTAGTTTAGCCCCTATGCCACCATTTCTTGGTCACAACCATGCAAGTAATGGGTGGTGATTTTGCAACACGAACGGTATGTTTTGGAGGACTGAAATCGTCTTCTCCAAAACTTGAAAAAAAACTTAAACCGTCCAGCTGTGGCACCCTTTCGGTGCCTAGCTGCCATGCCACCCGAAGGTTGCACGAGGGCTTGGATACTGTCAGCTTTCCCAAGCCTAGACAGGGGAAGTCGACAGGCAGAGGTCGGGTTCGAACCACGGACCGTTCGGTCAGTAAAATCGCGTTCTAGCCGTTTTGTCCATCTCGTCCTCCTTTATATAGTGCAATGATCGTGAAAGCTTATGGTATTACTGCAGCTCCTAGAGAGCATTATTTCCCCTTAATTTGTCTGCTTCAGCTCAAAGCATTTACACGCCGATCTGGTTCGCTTGATCACTTGTGAGTAGTCCTGGGACACGTGTAATCTATACCTACAAAACTATCATTCGAACAGTCCTTCGTTCTCGCTGCATTATTTTTACAACGGAAGGGGGGAATTACTGCTGGAAGCAATTTGGTAAGTGCGCTCCACAATCGTGTGGACTAACAAGCATAACCGCACCAGGAAGCGGGAGGAATGAATGAAATGGAACCAGTGTGCGCGCCATCGAAATACACAGCATAAAATGCCAGTGGACCACACACCGAAACAGATACCGACCCAGAGAACCGAAAGAAAAAAGACGATTATCTACGAGATCGGTCTTTGGAAAAAATTGCTAGACTGTACGACTTCATACGGGGCGATTAGGTCTATGCATCACAGTGGCTGTTCCATTGCCTCACGGTAGATTCGTATCTTGCGGGCGATCGACATGTCCACAAACCGATCACCGATGCTGACAACCATACCACCGATTAGAGACGGATCCAGCTGTGGGAGAGGAAAAACAGGGCTTGTGTAAGATATAGAACAAAAAACTGGAAGATGATGAAAGATGGTAGGGAATTTTCTAAAAATTCCATATAAAACAGGAGAGTTGGATGATGTAATGAAAGATAACTGAACGTAAAAGGTCTCCTCATCGATGTAAGCAGCACACGACGTCACTTGAGAAGGGGCTGAGGTGAATCAAAGTCAAAGGTGCCTACTGTGTGGCTAGAATAAGAACGAGAGCTATGTTTTTAGGGGGAGGGGCTAGGAATGGTAACTCACCTCAAGAGTTAGTTGCAACTTCTGATTCGGCTTGATGAACCCGGCCAAAGCGGTTCGTAGTTCCTGTTCAGTAGCTTTATCCAAGGCCTTGGCTGTACGCACAACGCACGGCACCTCGCCACGATGTGCGCTCATAATTTGAGCGAATTTTTCGAGGAGCACATTGATGCGATCCAGTCTTCCGTTTTCCGCTAACAGAACTAACATAGGAATAAAAGCAATTGACATTGACGATTGCCCAAGGAAGTCCAGATGACCAGACTGGATAACGAAGCTACTTCAAAAGACAAACGGCTTCATTAGACAGACAGATATTGAGATAAACAGTGATGTCAGGATAGAACATCTGGTATTTCATTTTTACACCTTTCCTGGATAGTAGACCTCATGACAGTAAGGAAATTGTAGGAAGTGCAATAGGGAGTTTGTCATATAAAGTTAGCGTAGTAAATGATATTCAGAGCTCGAGATAATTCAGTGGTTAAAACGCGAACTTGGTGACTATAAGGTCCTCGGTTCGAACCCAACCTCTTCGACTCGACTGCCCCTATCTATCTTTCTGGCTCGGCCCCCTTGGGGTGGAATGGCCCGGTGACTGGGGGCACCAAAAGGGTGTTACGGCTAGACGTTTATCATTTTGTTCAGCACCTCCATCCCAACTGGGAACTACTCGCAACCCAAATTCCGAGGCGCAGTCCAGTGTCGCCTGGGATAAGAGTGATTATCACCCCATAGGCGATCGATATTAGGCCAAAACTCATCACTACATTGAACAACCAGAACTCTCAAAGTTTCATAACAAGCCTGGCTAACTTGGATCACGGGCATATATCATGTGCAGCCGGTTACGTTCTAAAGTATACTGCGATGGAATCTACCAGCCAATGAGTTCAATGAGGTTTGGAAGCGGGAACTCCCCCGATATTCATAAATGTTTCAACCAGTGCAAAAAAATCGTTCAGCTGTAGCACCATTTCGATGCCTAGCTGCCATGCCACCCGAAGGAAGCACGAGGGCTGGGATACTGCCAAGTCGCCTAAGACTAGACAGGGGAAGTCGAGAGGCAGAGGTCGGATTCGAACCACGGACCTTCCGGTCAGTAAATTCGCGTTCTAGCCAATTTGTCCATCTCGCCCCAAGGAGAATGAACCACTCATTTAAGATTATGGCTATTCGTATATTATCCGTGAGCTGACTTGGATATACAAGATGCTCTCGAAGTGAAGTGTATGCAACTTCATCTTGCTCCACGCTTATAACTGTTTCCTACGTCACGGCGCCTCCATCCCGGCTAACGAACCCGTGATGTGATACGCGATTTAAACGCTTGAGGATTAGGCAATAAATGAATGGAAGAACTTACCGGTCATGGCAAGTAATAAGAATACAGGTCAGTTTCGAAGCAAATCGTTCAGTCGTAGCAACATTCCAGTCTATAGTTAGTTGCCAGACCGATGGAAGAAATCAAAATGCTCGAGACACCACGAGAACTTCCAACCCGTAATAGGAACGACCAGAAAAGTAGACGCGGGTTAGAATCACGAACCCTTTGGGTAAGGAGTTCAGAGTTCAATCTCAAAGCAGTATCCAAACTGTGCAAGATTCCATACTCAAATACAAAAGTCGGCAGCAATAATGGGACAAACGTACCATAGGTATTTTTTGTCGGTGGATTGACTTTCAGTTTATCCAGCACCTTTGCGAATTCTTTCGCCTTGACCGAACGCTGTAAACTCGGGTCCATGCAGAACTCCCGCAACCGTACATCTTTAGCCAAGGTGTCCCGAATCGTATTCATATCTTTCTCAATCGCTTCCAGATTTTTTAGCTTGGAAGCTGCTGAGTAAAGCGCTGTAGCATAGCGGCCCTCAACCCCGAAAACGTGTACAGGGGGCTATGCAGAGAAGAAAAGAAACAGAAACCAACTGCGGTATGTTCCACAAAAATCCCTCGCCTATAGGACCCAAGTCATTTTTTTGTGCTTTGGTGCCAAAATTACCTCCGAGAGACACGACTAACTTTGTCCAGGCAACGAAGAACGATCGATGTGTATAGCGAGGCGAGTATGACTGATAAAAACCAACATTTAACGTGATTCACATGTGATCACAGTTAAAGGCAAGCACAATAGTCATGCACAGCACTGATAACGGCGTACTTTTCGCCTTACACAACTTCATGACATGCGATTAAATTCGGGATGATAATTCCGAGAACAACAGCAGATTAGCCCCTCATCAACGAATGGCGCTATCAAAGCCAATGGATGGGTAGTTGCGTCCTGAACCGATAGTGCAGCTTGTTTTCCTGAACTTCGCTCTAAACATATTCTCGTATGCTCAGCTCCAAGTGCCACAACCGCAAACGATAAATCACATGCGATTAATAGTACAAAAGAGACCGGGAAATGTGAACACTATTCGTCATGGCACCTGATTTTTGTTCAGCTATGGGCGTTCGAAAGTCAAATTTAACTCCGATGCGCAAGCTTAATAATCCCTAATGAGCCTGGTGGCTGGAAATTTCGTACAGAAAGAGGGTGATACTATACCCTGTATCACGGTAAATTACGAGTGTGAGTTGAACGGTAACCAGTTCATCTTTTTTAGGTCAATGCCCGAAACACTTGCATGTACTGTGAGCTCAGACATTCGATGAAGGCTCACTGTAGGGCTGGTAACCCAGATGACTAACCCAAGTCGTGGACCCTAATTCAACAGGTAGTGGGCTATCGACGGGTTTACAGTAATCATGGGTAGCATGTTACATCTATACAATGTATGTCGAATAATGTACCAACATAAACATGAGGCGGCTTGATGTTGCACACTCAGTTGAAGAGGAACATTATAAACGAGAGATTCAGTTGTGTTTCGTTCCAGGTAAGTATCCCGTTAAAACCGAATTGGTATGTAAATGAATGTATTTGTCCAATTTGGGCTCAGGTAGAACATAAGGTTGACGGAAACTCGGAAAATGTGCCTGTTTGATGAGTCCCAAGAGGGGCGAGACCCACCATGAGCTGTAGAACGGTTTTCAACAACCTGATGAGTAGTGTGTTCCGTCTGTGCAATGTACTGTTATTTCTCGAACATCACTCCAACTGAAACATAAGATGGCTTTTGTGCAGCACTTTTAGGACTGAACGGACAGTGCTGCATGCATGTAAAAAGAAAGTTATCAAATAAGAAGAGAGGCTATAGGTCTTTCAGATGACCGGGTAGGCCAAAGTGCGCTGCTGCTCACGGAAACAAACACACNTTTTAGGACTGAACGGACAGTGCTGCATGCATGTAAAAAGAGAGTTATCAAATAAGAAGAGAGGCTATAGGTCTTTCAGATGACCGAGTAGGCCAAAGTGCGCTGCTGCTCACGGAAACACACGATGCTAAGCAGATAGGAATTCAGTTTACTGCACAGTACAGAAAAATCCCAAGTAATCTATCGGTGTAACATGGTTCAGATCCTGTAGTGGGCATTCGGGAGCAACTGCCTATCCTATTCTCCCGGATGTGAACACCGAATTCGCTCTATTTCCGCAGTTCATGGATAGGGGAGGGCAATGTATCAACTCGCAACTGAAAAATCAGAAACACACTATTACCATGGCTATGTTCAGTCAAGAACTCAAGTTTTACTGCCCGTGCTACCCGAATCAGAATTGCATCCAAATAACTGAGGACGTGTATGGGAACTATGAGGCACAAAATTATGGTCGAAATCAAAACAATGGCTAACTCTCCAGCAGTACCTAAGAGGAACAGAAAGAAAAAGGTGCTATGGGCTGGATTCACTCTGGAACGAACCGAGACACGGATCACATTTAGTGTGTAGCGAATGTGGACAGATAGTATGTGGCGTAGTAATTGTAGGATCACTCAAACAATCACTCGAATCAATAGTTGAATTATTCAGACGATCTGCCTGCTGGTGGGTGGTAACATCGTAATATCCAGTCATCCAAAGACCGAATCACAAGCTTGGAATTTAACCTAATCGATAGTTGCAACTAATTCAGTTCACCAGATGTGCCATCGTGGCCTTCCGATCAATAGCCTGGAATTACTACGGATCGAGCGCCGTACGTTGAGTTTGTGTGTCTCAATAAAGATGACGGCCCCCCCTCCCTGTTGTGGTTTGACGTTTCGGGATCCAACCATATAAGCCTGACAACTTCTAAATTGGTTGGGAAGTGCTGACCATACCATCGTGATTTATCGAGCCCCAAAATCTTTATGTCTTTGATTCGATCGGAAGTCCTGTTGGTAAATGATTGTCATTTCAGCCAAGATAAAACAAAAACAGCGTCCACTACACTCTGCGAATGGATAAAGCACGGTCTTCTTTACGAAAAAAGAAAGGTTGCAGTCGAAACAAGCGGAAGGATGAGCACCGGTGTTCAGCCGAACTAGATGAGACGACTGGCCCATGGATCAGCTGATATGAAAATGGTTATCAGCCGCTACCCAAAGGACCCACCGTTGGGTAAGAACATCCTCAGATTCTATAATACCATAGGTGATCGGTTGCCTATGCACTCGAAATGCTTTTTACTTACAACTAAAGGTAAAAATCAACATTTTTAGCAAGGATCGAAATCGTTTCGAAGATTCACCACGCCTTATTTGAAAGCCCGAAGAAAATACCCCTACAAGAAAATCTCACAGAGAACACCTAAATACAGGCATCCCACTAAAATACCGTGCTTCAAATCCCTCCTTTTTCTATTGAAGTAGGCAAAAAACTTCCTCTAAAGATGCCGAACAGACGCCAAAGAGGCACTGATCTTCTGTCCCTTGGAAAATGAGAGCACGCCAATCCCCACTAACCTATGGTAAAAATTGTTGATAAAAATCAACACCTGTTCCATGCACATTAACAATTTCTCCTTGTTTCCATATCTCCGGGGCACCGATTGCGTACACGTTGTAGAGGGCCTACTTTCTGGGTGAAGGTCTTTCCTATCTTATCTAATTTCAACAAGTCGCTTGTGACAACAGTAAGCAAGTTGTGAGACTATTACCAATTCTGCAAGATGTGATTACCAATTAGCAGGTCACCAGAACTTATTCGATGTGCGGTGGCCTGTTTTCAGGCTTGGGTACCAGCTGCGGCAATGTGACCAGATCATATTGTTCTCGTGCTCGTCCCTATGATCGTGCACACACCACGCATTCACATACGCTGGCCAGGTCAAACGTCCTGGCAGAACCAAACTACTGTCAAAACCCAGGGAATGCGTTCAAAGAGGTAGAGCGTTTGATTGTACATAATTGCGGATAGGTAACATGGCAAAATTGGAGTACAGAACGATGAGGTGGTGTGGTTACTGGCAACACTAACAGTGTGGAGCGGTGTGTTAGAACAGCAAACATCCTGGCATAAATATATAATCCGACCTTAAACCCTTCCTGTGCCGAGCCTTTTGCCATCCGAAGGGAGCATGGGGACTGAGATGCTGCCAGGTTGCCCAAGCCTAGACAACAACTGCCGATATGCCGTTGTTCGAGCCATGCACCTACCAGTCGGTAAGCTCACGCCTTAACCACTGAGCTATCTCGGGCTAGACAGCTTGGTACGCTGATAGTTCCAGCTTAGTCAAGAACCTTGCTACGAGCCATTATACTATAGATTGATGTGTTCAGGAGATATAAATACCGACGACTAAAGTGAAGTCATCTTAAACGCCAACGGCCTACCAGTCGTAAGCTCACGCCTTAACCACTGAGCTATCTCGGGCTAGACAGCTTGGTACGCTGATAGTTCCAGCTTAGTCAAGAACCTTGCTACGAGCCATTATACTATAGATTGATGTGTTCAGGAGATATAAATACCGACGACTAAAGTGAAGTCATCTTAAACGCCAACGGTATGTATTTGTTATCCAACTACCTCTCGAAAAAAGCAGGCTTAGCAAACAGCGTACATTGCTTTGGAATTTTGCCGACATGAACTCATTTAATCAAGTGACAGGCGCGTAGCGAAGAGAATGTATTTACTTTCAAAATGGATAGTAATTGAATAGCCAGTGAAAAGAGACAAACGGTAAACACAAAACGGATGCGAGATTTGTGGGTGATCTGTTTCCCGCAGGCCCTTGACCCTGAATCAGTGGTCAATTGGAACCCTTGGGGCGGTGGCTTTCTCATACTGCTGCTCAATAAAATCAAGCGTTTTTGTATTTCCATGTACTTCATGATGATTCTAAAAACCGCATATTTGACATACTGCACCAGATTATAAAATATCAGCTGGTCACCACCAACTTCTATTCGGATTATTGAACAAACCAAGCCATATCATTAGGAAGCATAACAAGACGGTCCTTGCTACATGAATTAACGTTTTCCTGACGTAACTCAATAAGCAAAAAGTTGCTGAGGTCACCTCGACAGCTCATCAGGTAGTCCAAGAGCTTCTTTCAACCTTATGTTCCGCTTAAACATCAAATTGGACGCAAACGGTGTTAATGAGTTGGGTCAAAAAATATACTTCCATATCTCGAGTCTCGTACCAACTTGAACACGAGGCGTACTTTGTGCAGCATATTCAGTTGAACAACACTATGAGAGAGACATTCAGTTGATCCTGCCATTAGCGCCAAAGTAATTTACAAAAAAGAGTATTTCATCGTACGAGTTAATGCTCTTCGAGCTGCTCTATGGAGATGCCTAGAAGCAAGTGCAACGTTCTAGAAGTTCCGTGAAGACGTATCTTCATCCACCTCCTAGCAAGGTGACCAGATCGAACGATCCGAGATAATAATATTAGGTTATCAATATTATTCACGTCCAGGTATCGTTCAAATTTCGACAGGCTGAGGAAGATAAGGACGAAACAGGGACTCAAAATCACTGCCAAGCAACTGAACTAGTTCCTGGTGGTGAACAAGTGGGAGCTAGTGCGTGTGCAAAATGATCCACAAGCAGCAGATATAAAGAACGGGCTGGATGTGAACTTGACATACCATTATTAATTTCTGCATCGACGACGAAGTACTGAGACCGCGAACCTGTAATAGAAAGGGGAAATAAATTTTCATGAGATGCGATTAAATCTGTGATGGGTAAACACCAAGGAACTGTATAACTCGGTTAAATGCCAAAACGGATAGCGTTCAATCACTAAAATAGCTTTGCGCCCTCGATTAGATATGGGGCTCGCATCAATATAGCAGTTCAGAAAGGAAGCTGTGCGATTTGCGAACCAACTCAGTGCACGCATCACATCTATCTGTTTGACTGCAGCGGTTGAGTTCAGGTTGTCAACCAAGAACCGTGTGCGCAGCATGCAGCAGTGGATGGTGTGGGGTGGATAGGGATGGCGGATGTGGATAATAATAAAACACTGGGTTAGCGGAGAGTAATCAGACAGCAGGTACAACAGCATCGCTGGTTGCACCGCATCACCGGGTTGGTGAGTACCACTGATTATCGGTGTTCTTGAATTGTGGCTCTACACCGGTGGCTGGTGGCCACGTGGTCCAACTGGATCCACGGTTGATTTGCAGTTGGTGGCCGCCAGGTAACGAGATGCGAAAATTTATGTCGAAAGTTGACCAAACCAATATTTCACCACATTACCAATCAGAGGGTCATCAGTTTGACCCCCCCTGTAACAAGGCTTCTGGAATCACAGATTCTTTTCGTCTTACGGTGGTAGGCCAAGCCTTGACCCGTAAACATCGAGTGGGGACTCTGGCCTGGTGAAGTAGGCGTCAACCACACGTTCGCACTTCGTCTCCTTCAACACAAATGGAAAAACCCAACGGGCCTGAATGTAACATCAACACCTGTCTACTGTCAGCAACCGAAATCCACCGTTAGATATCAATCCTCAAGCACCTGACCCAGATGACGTACACCCCCAAAACTTCAAAGGCGACGAGGTCCCGGTGAACATTTCGACAGTTCCCGAACTAACCAAACATACCATCGCCCACAAGACTTGGCTGTATGCACAAACTCCCAGTTTCCGGTGACCAAAACTGTAGAAGCTGGAACCAATGTGCCTACGGTACGTCGTTTGTCTGAAAAATTGAACGATTGACTCCGTCAGAAGTTACAGCAACGCCACATGTACAGAACACCCATAGCTGGAACCTGCCTACGGTACGTCGTTTGTCTGAAAAATTGAACGATTGACTCCGTCAGAAGTTACAGCAACGCCACATGTACAGAACACCCATGAGATTAATGCCTTGTGCCTTAAAGATTGCGCTCAATTCTGTCGACCCGTCAGTGCTCCCACATACCTCACTATATATGGGGTGCCCCAGAAGTTTGTGAGCACAATCCGGTCCACACATTCATACTTCTCCGTGCTTGAGTGCATGGAAAGCTATCCAAAAGCACAAACTCTGGTGACTAGAATAACCACCACGTGCTTTGCACCCTCAAATTTTCACACATCATCATCAAAGACAGCAACATTAAGGTTGCCACTGATGCTTCACTGCCGTACAACCATAAGGTTTATATATATATATATA
>NW_008752250.1:9647-12078 GCF_000715545.1 Opisthorchis viverrini | reverse complement strand
CAACCGCTCAATCAGACAATCTGGAAAGAAACTGACAGCACGAACGCCACTGACATCGATTAGCCGCCATTTCTTGCAACGTCTCCAGCCAAGCACAGACGGGGTCACGGGGACCCCATCCTGGAAGTCGCACAACACCCAAACTCTTCGTGATCTCTTTCACGCCTTTCTGCCAAGTCATGTGCTGTTGTAGTATACGGTGTGTCATTTTGATCGAATCATATGTAAGTATTGGTGATGTACAACCTTGCTTACATAATTGACGACCCTGCCAGGATGGTTACCACACACAGAGTAGACCTACCACATAGATCCTGGCTCTACATATGTGCATACAGGCCTCAGAGCTAGAACGTTGCTCACTCACACACGGTAGACGCAGCCCCAGATACAGCAACCCCTGCACACGCTCACCAGCTTAACGCACCACACCACTAGCACCGGCCGGTTCACGTAGGCCATGGTACACCGGGGACAGTGTTCTTCAAAAAGGAGGCCAATGTAGTATACGGTGTCTGTCATTTTGATTGAATCATGTGTAAGTATTGGTAATGTACAACCTTGCTTACTGGGCCTTGGCTCATGAGCTTTATTTCTGTTTTCCATCCACAGAAATTGTCGTGAACACCTGCCTTCGGAGAATCACTGTCCCCTGGTGCTTCCATAGCGTGACCTCGCGGTTTGCGCCATCGTGAAGGAGGCACGGAGAACAACACTGGTCTCGGTAGACGGTGTTTCGGCATGCGTAGCACATGACCGAGCCATCGCAGTCGATGATGCTGGATGTTTTCCCGGATTGAGGTGCCTGCAGTACAACCAGAAACCCGTTTTCTAATCGCCTTAGTACTGACACGCTCACGCCATCCACAACCAGCCACGCTTCTGAGGCATCGGTGGTCGAAAACCTGAAGACGCTTCACATCATCTACCCGCAGAGGCCATGTTTCGCACCCATACAACAACACAGTCCTTACTGTAGCCTGGTACACACGACCCTTAAGACCCAGTGAGATGTCCTTTTGACGCCACAAAAAATTGCTTACAACCATGACATACGCAATTTCACACACCACGGCTATTGTATCAACTCTGGCGGCAATGTGTCTGATGGAGTCAGTGCACGGATCCTAAGGGCTTCAATGATGTGAGCTGTGTTTCGGTCATGTGGTGTGCGTGCCAAAACATAGTTCATCGAGACAAAAGTTGTTGTCCGTCCCTCCTTCAGAGCAAACTGCTAAGTGGACAACGCATGACTTAAGTCATGCCAATTGGCAGAAGGGTGTGAAATTACTAAGTTTAGGTGTTGTTGAGTGGTATCGCTGGGATCCTCAGTGCAACTGGCTGGATAAAAGGCAATAAATCGGGGTTAATCGATGGGCGGGATGGAATCCTGTAAAGTCGTTGGTTCGCGAATAAACACATTGGTAGAATATGCGGCAGAGAGCGATTATGCATATGCAGGTTCAAGGGTGAAAACGATACGAGAAACACAGCCGAGAAAGCGATAGTATCAAACTGCATCTTAGAAAACTTACAAAATATCTGACGGTGGACGCCATTCTGACAAAGGGAGCGAAGTGGCGAGTCTTCAGACAAGATGTCACAAGGTCGAAAGCCCAGGCACTTCTCTAGGTCAAGTTCACATTCTGCACGTTCGATTGGTTCGCTGAATTCGCGGATTTCGGTGTAGCGAGGGATGTCAGGAAGTCAGCGGTATTCGACGTTCGAGAGGATGTAGCGACGACACACGTCAGTTCTGAAATGTGCAGATATACGGACTGGTATTAATGAATCCACACAGTATATACAGCACACATGCGCCCAGGTCGGGTGGTACAGGGAAGAAGACCGGAGTGTAGCAACAACGCACGTGTATTAACCCGAACCGAAACCGGAAGATAGGGGTGCGTACAAAAGGGGGTCGCTCAAGGTCAGTCAGAAGGGTTGAACAAGCGGCTATTCTTTCCTGTCCGGGGTTCGTGGTGGCTCGACCATGGAACCTGCAATAGGGAACACGGATTCACGGATTGATACACAGGCTCGACCATGAACCTGCAATAGGGAACACGGATTCACGGATTGATACACAGGATCGAGGCTTGTGTCCAAGTTTCCCGGGTCGGTTTTGTTTTTGTCGGTCAGTGGCTGTCGTTCACCTGAAAGGCACAAGTGAAAAAAGGGTGTAGCACTGCTCTTTATGTTCTCAGCGCGGGGCAGTATGCTCGCCAGCGCGAGGATTCGCATAAATAAATGTCTAATAGTGCTTTAAATTGGGTTCTAGAAGGAGCGTGAACAATCGCTGGAAGAAGGTCATTCCACGCAGCTACTGCCCGAAATGAGTAAAAAGTTTTGTCTAATGAATGTGTGCGCCCTGAGCTTGAAGATTTTCTTACTATGTCCCCGCCGGGTGTTTGCTGGGTCAACGGTAAAA
>NW_008752250.1:7676-8999 GCF_000715545.1 Opisthorchis viverrini | reverse complement strand
ACGCAAGAACGGTTTGGGAGGAATCCGTGTTGAGCTGGAGATATCAGGTTGCTGGAAGTAAGGTGATCTAGGATGGCTCGCTTCAGAATGCGTTCCATCACCTTGCACGGCACGCTAGTGAGGCTTATAGGCCTATAGCTGCCAGGCGATGGTCGGTCACCAGTTTTGTATATTGGCGTGACAATCGGTTCCTTCCAAGCAGGGGGAAGGCGGCCTTCGTCAAGCGACTGACGAAACACCAAGTGTAAATGGTTTGCCATTGTGGAGGACGTTTCTTTCAGGATCCTCGGATGGACCTCGTCGGGTCCCAATGCGCAGAATGGGTTGATCTTGTCCAAGAGTTGACGAATGTCCTCCACCGTGAAGACCAAGTCGGTTAGAGGCTGTTCGTAGTTTCTCCTTGACAAGAGTGGATGTGACGAGGACGCTGGGGCTGAGTATAGACACGCGTAGGGTTCTCTGTAAGACTCAAATACCACTGTTGGGTCATTCGTCGGTTCTCCGTTTTTGTCCCTCAAGGAGAAAGCAGATGGCTTGTTTCTGCGGCTGGAAAGAGGCACGTATAAGGTCCTATGAGGGGCGTGCAAGCCGATAAATTCGAGTTTCAAATGCGTTACATCCGCAAGCCCTGAAATTCCCGCTGTTGGTTTAACCCGCCTCGATTGATCTAAGCAATGCCCAGGTGGTGTCCGTAAGTTCCAACTTTTTCGGGCTAGGCACTGGGCGCCTTGATAGATATACCGGATCCTGGATTTCACGGATTGATACACAGGATCGAGGCTTTTGCCCAAGTTTCCCGGGTCGTTTTTGCTCTTGTCCGTTAGTGGCTGTCGATCACCTGAAAGGCACAAGATATACCGGAGTATTTCACGGATTGATACACAGGATCGAGGCTTTTGCCCAAGTTTCCCGGGTCGTTTTTGCTCTTGTCCGTTAGTGGCTGGCTGTCACCTGAAAGGCACAAGTGAAAAAAGGGTGAACAACTGCTCTTTATGTTCTCAGCGCGGGGCAGTATGCTCACCAGCACGAGGATTCGCATAAATAAATGTCTAATAGTGCTTTAAACTGGGTTCTAGAAGGAGCGTGAACAATCGCTGGAAGAAGGTCATTCCACGCAGCTACTGCCCGAAATGAGTAAAAATTTTGTCTAATGAATGTGTGTGCTCTGAGCTTGAAAATTTTCACTCCAGGATGGTCTGACGTAGGCCCCATAGAGTATTTGGAAGTCCATACGAGTAATACGGGAGAATGTCCGCCGAATCATCCGTAAAATTGGGAATGCCTTTTGGGCCGATTTCTCATGGGGGAGTGAGAAGGTTGAGG
>NW_008752250.1:4950-5847 GCF_000715545.1 Opisthorchis viverrini | reverse complement strand
TGCGTGGAGCGATTTATCGGGCTTGGTGAGGACATTGCTAAGTATTGACTGTGCCAGCTACGCTGGCGTGATTTTTCCGAAGAATGACCCCCAGATTATCAGTCTGTTTTCCCTTAGACGCCTAGAAGCTGGTGTCAACCTGAAACCGGTCAGTGTTCTTGGGTTATACTCGGTGTTTTTATGAAAGAGTCACAGAGATAGCCGTATTTTAGCCTTGCTTCGATCCACTCAGTGAACTTGGTTGCTGGTGCTTTTCGCATGGGCTATTCTACAATACACGAGAGACAAACCTGTTTTCGCGCTAATGGCAATTGCCAGGTTTGGCTTACGTTTAGATTTCATCATAGTGGGAAGTATACCTAGTTACATGTGACTAGGTAGCCCAGGAATAATTTGTGCTGATGAGTTGGTGGCCCGAAAAAACGAACTCGATGTAGGGTAGACTTGATAAGAACAGCTTGATAAGCCAATTCGGCGCACCTCAGAGCACTGTCTCTTATGGATAGTTATCAAGAGTGTGTTTTATGGGGTGGCCAGGAAGGAAGGTGGTCGAAAATGGTCGCAATACCTTTGCAACGTTTACTTGTTGAGCTGAGCAATGACTGCTGTGGCGTTATTATGTACCTTTACTTCCATTATAACACTACGTATTTCATCAATTGCATAATCGTTTTTTGTTTGAATACGAAAAAGTACAAAAACGCGCCGCGCACGAATTTCACAGAATACAAGCGTGGTCACGTGCTTCGACTCTCTCTTCTGATTTCGCTCGCGCTTGCAGCGGTCATTCGCGAGTCTCATGTACTAACTCTGGTACCAAAACATTTCAGACCATCTTCGGAATCTATTATACGTGGGAACTGTTCAGAAGAAGACCTCTGGACCAACATAATTGGA
>NW_008752250.1:1278-3632 GCF_000715545.1 Opisthorchis viverrini | reverse complement strand
TTGTGTGTCTAGTCTCTGTCGTTTAGTCTCCATTATAGATACTGTCTCGGGTTCTTCGTCGTCTTTCTTAGGTGCGATAGTTGTTGTTGTCGCGGTGGTGGTTGCAGTTGTGGGCTTTGTCTCATGTTCCTCCGGTTTTATAGTAGTTCTGGGAGGAGGTTCGGAGTCTGTTTGTTCTGTGTTTTCTTCCGGTAGTTCTACTATCGGTTGTGGTCTACGGTATCTTTTGCGTCTAGTCTCTAGCCAATCGATTTTATCACCAGTATACGGTTGTATGTCGGGATTGTTTTTGGACATCTGCCAAAGGGCGTCAAGGTATGGATTTGGGTTTGCAATGGTGGTAGCATTTTTCTTTAACATATCTCTTAAGCGTGCTCGTCCGAATGTACTGGTAATCATATAGGTGTCGAAGAAATGCATAACCTTTTCCATTTGACTTTGATACTTTTCCCCGTGGTTCCATCCCTTGAGTAGTATTTCTCCATGTTCAGCTAATTTGTCGGGGTTGTTTTCGATGAATTCTTTAATATTTTCGACCTTATCCCACTTAGTTGGATGTAAACCGAAGAGAGACCAGAATAGATCGTAGAATGGTTTGACCCAGTTCCATCGATCTGTTAGTGTGAATAGGAGTTCCTGAGCCGGGATGGGGAATATTCGCTCGTACCACCGTATTCGCTGAGCGGTATCCATGTTAATGATCTTAACCCCCCGTGTTAGTGTTTAAATAGAAGGCATTATAGGAGTACAGGAGTAAAATTTCAAATATTTTTAAAATACCAGTTGCGAAAATGGCAAGTACATAAATGACAAGGGGGTTCGGGGAGTTCCTCACTCCCTACTTTAATCAAAAATTTGTAATAAAAACACCGTTCTAAAATAGCTTTCCCGTCAGGGTCCAGGACATAGTACACCAAGTTGTTATTAGTAGTAATAAGCACGGGTAGTCTTTGCAGTCGTTCATCTTTTTGGTGCTTCACGTGAATGTCAAAAGGGTTTCCTCCGAGTAATTCCTTAAAATCGTTGACTGTTAATTGGGTAATCCGAGGTTCTTCCATCAAAGCGAGCGCTTTGTTTAACAAGTTCATCAGGAAAAATTGCGAGTGATCTCCTGATCTCTGCACTGTGCCGTAGATGTAATTTTCAGCAATGAGTTTCACAAACAGTGTTTTACCAGTGGTAGTGGGCCCCTCGATGACAAAGGCATTCTTCCTCGTGCATACTTTGTTCATGACCAGTGTCAAGTCAGTTAGGAATTGTTGTTTGTTGATCTTGTTGGCTGCCATAAGTTGATCTAACCAGTGCTCTCCTTCCAAAGTGTGTGCTGGGTGCTGACATTGGCGGTTATGATAATTAGTCATGAGTATCTCCTCGAACCGCATGGCAAGCTGTTTGGATAACATGCCGGCGATATAGTTGTTGATCGAGTGTTCAGCCGTCTCTTTCCATTGTGGCCCGTATTCATCGTAAATATCATCCCGGTCGTCACAGGACATAGCCATGTAAAATTCATTGTAGCTTCGGGCATCATAGGCTTCAATCAGTCCTTTCATAAGTTCGCGCCTTCTTTTGCGATTGATATTATTGTGCTTTTGTTTGGATCCTCTGTCGTCTCTTAATAGGGTAGCACAATCTTTCCTTTCTCGTGGTACCATATACAAATCGTCTCTTAAATGTTCCAATTTCTTGCCAATACAGATAATTGGCGTTTGAGCGGCCCGGACCAAGTATGCCGCAAAATGGTTCCAGTTGATCACTGGTTGCACAGTTGCCATAATGGACATGGATTGTCGTCTATCAAGATTCCCGCTCTCAATTAGCCGTTGAATGGTCCTCGTTTTGTTTTGGGGGCAGCATTCAAACACAAAGTGGTAATGATCCCCATGATCCACATATAGGCAGTTTGCCCTTGTTCCCCGTTCAAACCGAGGTGGTTGACCTCGGTACACAAAGGTCCACAGCTTGTTGTTGTCTGTGATGGAGGGTTCCGGGCTAAACAATTGTCTCCGTTTAGAGTGCCACACATTTGATAAATCCAATGGAGATGGTCGATATTGTGTAGGCGGTGTTTGAACTACTGGTATTGTGTCTGCTTCTGCGGGGTTGTATTGGTGGGAGGTCCAGAATTCTTCGTCCACGGCTGCATCCGAGAACAAATCCGGACTTGGTGGTTGATGATTTTGGTGATCCACCCATTGTTCAAAACTGAGAGTCGGACTTGGTGGATTTCCACCAGACACAGGGCTCTTTTCAGCTGATCCTTACAATCCGAGAGCGAGCGGAGAAATGAGCGGAGCTCCGTGTATCTTTTGTTATATACTCCACTGAAAAACCAATCAGATTCTCCACTCCTT
>NW_008752250.1:0-846 GCF_000715545.1 Opisthorchis viverrini | reverse complement strand
CTGATTTCGCTCGCGCTTGCAGCGGTCATTCGCGAGTCTCATGTACTAACTCTGGTACCAAAACATTTCAGACCATCTTCGGAATCTATTATATGTGGGAACTGTTCGGAAGAAGACCTCTGGACCAACATAATTGGATTATCGTTTATTCGCTGACCTGGGCCAACGACGAAGTATTTTAAAGAGAACAATTGTCAGTGAGTCTGTTCCGTCTGGTCTCTTTATTTTTGTATACCCAACCTAGCGTAATCATTTTTATTACTTTGCCACACACTCCTGGTAAACTAAATTATTGGGTAACCAGACCAGTACACTGCAAACGTTTCATCATCAGTCAAGGTGACTCCGTGGGTGTGTTATTAGGGTGCGCAGTGGGGCAAAGTCACTGGTCACTTTCCCGGCAAAAGAATATCGACATGCGCTGTTTTGAGTAGCCACAGCCCATTCCATTCTAACTTTTGGCAGCAAAATCAGCCAGATCTGTAACCATTTTCTAACACAGCAGAACTGTTATATTATCTCTTCCAGTACCTTAACGGGAGTAGCAGGGGTGTCGCGTAGAAGACAGCTTGCCAACAATGTGCTCCCGTTTTCAACCCTATGTGACAGCCAATCCCCATAGTTATTCCCTCTTGACCAGATGAACTGAAACCTTCTTGTTTTACTGAACTATTTTTATTACCCTTACGGACTTTGGTCGGGCATTGTGATTTTTGCGGTTGCTCGCCGTTGTAGTATACGGTGTCTGTCCGATAGAAGCCTGTTTAGTGGCGCGGTAAGCCAGTAAACAACGTGGCAGTGCAACATCACACTGTTTGAATGTCTCATGGTTGATAAAGGCTTTCA
>NW_008752249.1:157461-169606 GCF_000715545.1 Opisthorchis viverrini | reverse complement strand
GTGGCGTATCCGGTCAGGAACGAAAAATCTGTTGGTGGAGATAGTGATATTCATTTCTTATTGCCATTTGTTATTTCTAATCTGATATTTTGATTGTATATTTTATTGAACACGCACACTTAGGTCCTTGTCCGCTATAGATCGATGAACCTTGAGGTCTTTCTAGCCTAATCCGGAACATATAATGAAAAACTCTGTAAGTTGCCAGTCAACATGCATGATGTTTAGTAAATAATTAGCGTGCATTACAGAATTTTTACTGGCAACAAAGAATCATCGACCAAAATTTGTTTCCACGACTGCGCCTACACATATGTTGCATCCCCGAAAGCCATTGATATTCTAGAATCTGTTCCGGTGGGAAAATGCCTTAAAGTTACGTTCATTGTATGTGAGTCAGCCTTTTCCACAATTCGCGATGTTTTATCATCAGGTAACCTATTCAAAGTCGGCGGTGTTTATTCACCTGGAGATGTGGTTCACTTAAACAAATCGCCATAGTAAAGCATTTTCAATAATACAGGAGCATATACATTATACATAGACATTCTACACTATGAAGTGGCAAGTCTGAAAATGCGGTAGATTTCGAGAACTCAATCTCATTGTGTGAATAGCCAGCGACGTGAATGACGGCGCGCCTCCTACACATAATGCATTTTCCTGCAAAACCCCTGTGGGTGCAATAGAAACTTTAACGGCAAAATGTTGCTCTCCTTTGCTCATATGCTCAGTCCAAAAATCACCCCCATCTACCGTCACATTTTTTCGATTTGTTTTAATCAATCTCTTTTCGAAATTCTTGGCGCACATTCGGCTTTGAACTTCGTGTCCTATGGCTTCAGAAGCGGCTTCACAAGCGCTCGTTGAGAAATTTGTTGGTGTATCGTCTTCATTCTTCACGGCATTTGGGAAGGTCTTAAATCAATACATGGAGAATAATCTTGTGGTTTTGGTGCGTTCATCTGATAATCGAAGCACCAACGCTGGTTTGCGTTACTAATGGGTGCACTACAAATGTAGCAGGCGACTTCCAGGACCAACGGAAAGCCGGGGAATCCGAAGAAGCTAGTAAGCCGAGCATATTTTCTAATAAAAAGTACGCGAGGCACCGTCTGTCCAGCATGGTTTTCTTTATGAAGGCAAAGGAAACAACTGGCAGTTACCTCTTATTTTCTTGAACACAACCACAAATTGTCAAAGTTTTTGTACGACCGGATTCCGGTTAATCAACTGCTAACCGAAGACGAGTAAGGCACCTGCAAGGCCCTTCTGAAATGTTATCAGATGTCCCTCTTGATCTTGGGGCACTTACTCCTAATCATCTCCTATCACTCCGCGGTAACCCGTCATCAAAAACCCCCCGGATCGAACACGAAGCTAACTCGACAATGGTGCCAGGCGCAACAGTTAGCGACTACATTTTGGATCCGATGGATAAAAGGATACTTACCTACGCTGCCTCAAAGACAAGTGGGTGGGATCTGGCCGTGATCTTGAGGTGGGGAACCTGGTTTTCTTAGTCGATACGTCCGTTTCTAGGGGTTCATGGTAGAAGGGTGTTGTACAAATAGTTACGCCAGGAAAAGATGGACGAGTTCATGAAGTCATGGTCCGAACGGTGACGGGACACTTGAAGAGAGATTTTCGACAATTGTGTTTCCTCGAGAAAACCATTGAAGCTCAAGGTTTACCGTTGACCCTGGGGGGTGTTAATTTTGTGGCGCACTCATGTGTTTCCCTATTCCTCATGCTAAATAATCACCCTTCCAGTGACTGCGCAAGTTCCAAGACTGAACTGTTCAATTTTGTACAAAGTCGACACTACCTCAACTGCTTTTCGTTGGACGATTCGTTTACATTCATTTCTGGCTTGTTTTTGAAAGTTTGTCCCACTACGAACTGAACAGCTCTTTTTCCGTTTAATTTGTCCTTTCGTGTGCAATCTTTTGCTGCTAACTGCCCAAGGTTCAATCTAGCCGTAAGTCTTTCTTTAATTCTCATCGCGATGTAATGTTAAGTTCCTGTAGAACCTCGGTCTGCCTATCTATACCGTCTGTTCAAGTCGAATTCAATATATTGTTCACTGCCCAATTGTGACTACTAAAGAAACGCAGCTCAAGTTCGTAAAATTCGGTTTCGTCGCAATTATTACTGACAGGCCGTTGGTGAATTAGACTGCACGCTACTTGCCAGTGAGGGCACTTAGATTGTGCGTTTAGTCTAATTAACCGATTCCTTGGTTTGAGATCATGGTCTTAGCACAGGATCGTACAAATATTCTGTGGCGTGAAGTATTTGGCGTCTCTTCAGCTGGAGGTGCAGCTCAGTATTCGCACATTGGAATTGATTTCTCGAAAGCTACGGGGTTTTCAAGCTTGTCACTGCGAAGCGTAGAATGCCTATGTATGGAGTATATGCTCATGAAATATTGCAAATTATCTACCGTTGATACCTCTGTGAATCAACGGCGAACCGCGGTAAATTTCCTTGTTTTCTGACTACTCATGAGTAACATGACTTACACCTGTTTATTACGGCACCGTTTCCTTTTCTTGCTGCTCCTTTCTCCCCTTTTTGTCTTTTTTAGCGTCTGCTTATCCCTCAGTGACTGATGCCAATATTTTGTTGCCCATCAGTCATTGCTTGCAAGTTCGCCTCGATCGCACCCACTTTTGAGCGCTCACTCGGACGGAAAAGCGGGCCAACCGGGTATCGAACCCAGAGTCTCCGGATGGCAGGCGAACCCGCCACCAACTACACTAACCTGACGCCCGAAATGGCTTATTATTTTGTAGCACCCATGTACTGCGCCTGTAAGATATCCTTCCCCGAGAGTTGTTTCAAACGCTGAGACCGCGTAATCTGACTTGCCACGTGACACGAGCAGCCCCGTTGACGCTGACTGTAAGGCAGTCCCTCACATCCCGAAAGTACTGACTCCTGCGCCGTTACGGACAACTCACACTCTCAGACCGCCCATATATGTATGTTTGTACATCGTTTGGTACTTTCTTGATACTTACTTACCTTTAGAAATCCCTGCTGCGTCAGAGATTATTTTCCGCTCCTGTTGGTTAAGTCATTGCTGATTGTACGTTTGCTTAATTCATGATGCTTACTAATTCATTTGTCTGTAGAACCACTTCCTGTCAGCCCTCAGCATATCATCTGCTGCCCCACGTCTGTCTGCTCCCATTGACTACTGGCCACGAACTGCGTATAATCTAATAGCCGCAATCGTCCTGTAAGATTCAAAATCCGCTCGGATCCCTCATCTATATTGGTGATTTGTTTAAGTAAGTGAATATTCAAGGTTAATAAACATGGACTGTGAATACGTTGTGAAATGTAATAAGAAATCGCGAATTGCGCAAAAAGGCGACTTACTGACAATAGACTGAAGTTTCAGATAGTTTTACAGATAAAATAAAACCCTTGTATGTGATAGAATCTACTTAGCTCTTGTGGATTCAAAATATGCGGAAATGTCATCCCTGTAAACAATTAACGCTCAATAGCTACCCTTACCAGTTGAAATTGCGCAGTCCGCGTTCGTTGTTGGGGGAATATCCTTCAAGTCTGTTGTTAAACAACTGAGTATTATAACTTGCGAATTATGATAGGAGGACCATGACGTTCATCAATTATCACCATTTCACCTACGTCAGGTGAACGAATCCAGTACACGACCAATATGAGGCTATGGGTTCACGACGCCTAATCAACTAGCCACATGGAACCCACGTCGATCATAGCGGGCGGCTGAACGAACCTGGCTGGCGTACATGACTAACATGCGGTTAGGTACCGACGATGCCTAATCAAGTAGACACGACGCGGCCCAACAAGACACTTGCCGCCCGCGTTGGCGCCGCCAGCTTGTCCATACAGAGAGTTTTACCCAGACAATGCTCGCCCATCACTTCCTGGAACAAGCCGAAAGATCTACACAGAGAGCCAGACTGTTTGCTCCCCACGAAGCCATATATAACCAGACGACCGGTTCCCGTTATCCGTCCGTTATCAAGAAGGTATGGAGCTTGAATCTACAGGCCGAATATTAATTGCTTCGGGAAAACGGTTCGTTGCGTGCATGTTTCATCTACGTTTACTACATCTGGAAAGAGTTGGAACAACGCCAACTGCTGCCGTCGGGGGAACCATATATTGTCATGGTGACTTTCCCTGACCGCCACACAAGTATGCGTCCGGTCTCCCGGAATTTTGCTAGAACCGAATGCATTTGATCTGTCAAAGTGCAACCCTACTATGCGGCACCTACTCAACATAGTCAGCTGACACTTCCGGTAGTAGTTTTATGTACCGGGAGTTTTGAGTATCTTGCCGAATTCATAGTCCACAAACTGCCGCACGTCACGCGACAGCGTTCTACATTTACGAATGGTCCTTTGGGTGCCCAACTCATGTTAGGTTAACCGTCGATTAACTGGAATCAAATTGTACTAAACGTTTGACAATTTATGGTCGTGTTCAAGAAAATAAGAGGTTACGGCAATGTAGTTCCTTCGCCTCCGAAGGCAAAACCACACTCAATAGCCGGCGCTGTGCGTACTGTTTTTATCGGTGAAAACACTCAGTTTAATAGTTCCTTCGGATTCCCCTACTTTTAGTCGGTACTGGAGGTTGCCTGCTGCTTTCGTAATATACCCGTTCGCAACGCGACACCAAGTTGGTGCTTTGATTACTGGACGAGCGCACAAATAGCACATAATTACCCTTCATGCTTTAAGACCTTCCCGAATCCCGTAAATGACGGAAAGGATACAGCACCAAATTTCTCAGCAAACACGTGTGTAGCCACTTCCGAAAACACTGGCCCGTTAGCCGCACAGTGCTCTTCGCTGCAAAACCTTTGTCACTGGAATAAGATTTGTTACTCCAAAGTAATGCATTTTGTTACGTATGTGCTCAGCCAAAAAACCGCCTAATATAAGTTCGTAGTTTCTGCAGCTCGCCGAAGTTCATTTTCCAGTGAAGTCATCATATATTTGGCGGGAAAATGTCTGGTGGAGTATGTTTCCAGCATCGCGATGCCTAGGTGGGGCTAAGATGTTGAGCACTGAGCTCATTTTACTTTCTCTTTTGTCCAACACGGAGTCGTCACAGCTTTCGAAGATTCAATCCCAGTGCGTGAATATTGAGCGCCGGCTCCCGCCCGAAGCCGTAGCACAAAAAGTTCAAAATCAAATGTTGGACAAAAATTTCGAAAGGGAATTAATCAATAGAAATGGCGAAAATAATGGAGGATGACAGCAATTGTTGGCCTGATCACAAATGCATTTCGATGAGAATGCTTTGATTTCCTTTGCAAGGATTAAGTGGTACGTTCGAAATTGGTTTCATTTACCCCCCGTGCAAATTCGTGAATTTTTTCGCTGTTCAATCTATTCACAGAGCACACACGAGTGATTGTTGAATTTCACTACTCCAACAGAACATTTGAGAGATAACCCTTTTTATTTTGCGCACACTTCCTATTTTGCATCTAGTCTTAAACGTGAAATCAATTTATACCGATTGCCCTCTGTAGCCATCGAGAGACCACAACGGATGTGGGCGAAACGGCTGCCCGTCGGACGTCAAGCGCGGTATGCAATGCCACACCTGCAAGGCCAGGTGGCATTTCAAATGTACGGGCTAACAGGACAACCAGGTAAGCAGATTAGCTAACTCTCCTGATCCGTTTGTCTGCACCAGCTGTCTCTACGTTTAAGGTGCAATGCATACCGGAGGTAAGAACACAGCCCCAAAACGGTGCTCAATCCCCACTGCAGAATTAGAAAGACCGATATGAGTGTGCCGCTTTGATCGGGATACTTGATGCTAAATTGGAGCGTCTTTCTAAGGCAATGGAGGATTCAGACACAAAGAATGCAGCGACTTAGATGAAAGTTGATAAGGAACTTTCTTCGCCGAATGAGTACCTCGCGCTATCCATACCGGGTCCTCTGGCTGCGAAGAAAGTAATACAATTCCCTGTGCGGCTCTAAAGACCGCCACGACGTCTCTAGTGGACAGACGCCTAAGGGAAAACAGATTGGTAATCTGAGGGTCATTCTCCGGAAAAATCATGCCAGGGAACCTGGCACTATCGGTCATTAGCAATATCCCCACCAAGCCTGATCAATCGCTTCAAGAAGAATGACTAAGCCAGAAGGGAAGTAAGCTAATTCTTGGGCTTCTAGTCACTCTTTCTTCCCCATCTGCTCTACAAAAGATCATGGAGCGGGTTGGCAGCATTCAAAAGGCCAACCCAATGATCAGGCGTTTATCTGAGGATCGCCCTCTAGACGCGCGTATGCTTGATCACAACAGAGCAGGGGTAGATGCAAGAAAGGGGCCTCCGCTATGCATTTATTCAGCCGACCCCAAACTCATGGCCAAGCCGATTGTGGCCATAGCACCCTGTGCGGGCCGACGAAACCAGCTGCGTTTCCGGACAACAATTTCTATTCGCCCACCAAAGGCAACCAGCCCAAATGGGAGTGATGCCCTGGGGGAGGCAAAACTCACATTCAAGCAGCGCCCAAATACATGAAGCTTTCAACGCTTAACTCCGTAACAGAAGACACAGATGCATCCATGCACGCTTCAACAAATTAGAGCCTCTGAACTGGACCGAGTCAGGTGTGCGGGGGCAAGCAGTGAAGCCAATCTCCAGCTGCACTCCGTCAAAGGCGGTCTCTCTGCTTTCGGACACAACCGTCGCTAACCAAAGCCATGATAGTGACTACAAGCAACCGAAAAATCCCTCGTACATCCAGCTGGCCATGCTGATCGCCGGCGGATCGGATGTCCACACAAACACGAAAGAAAAGTGACTGCAGCGTAGCGAGCCAATAAGATTCGCCAGATTGGAAAACCGCTGGCCGGCTTCAAGGTGCAGTCCCCGCGAAAACCAGCCTCTTGGAACGCCACCGAAAGCACTACTTCTTGGTGCCACCACCCAGCGCTCAGGGCCGCACAGAGACACTTTTTCGGTCAAACCGCGCCAAAACACCCAAGAATCCAGGAAGGCGAAAGTTCGCCGCAAATCTGGTTGCCAGGAAGGCGGTGCTGAAAGAGCTACAAGCAGCAACGGTCGAAATTTTCGCCCACGGGAAAAATAACTCCATTCTCCGAAACTAAAGCGCCTGAGCCAACTGGGCTCGCACGGAACGAAAATGTCTCGCAAGTGAAAAGCTTCCCCAGAAACCACGAAAACAGGAGGCAGACGACATTGCCCCAGTGGAATCTCTAGAACCGTGGACTCAAACCCGGCGCACAACTATTATGTCTGCTAACCACCCTGGTCACTCAACTTTCGGCTCCTCACCCTCGGAGGTAGCAGAGACAGTGTTGAAATATTTGTCCACAAGCGCCTCAGATTTTCAACAAACTCGGCTGTTAAACAGTCAGCTTGCCTTGAACAACCGTCCATAATCGCGCTCACGGAGGCCTGGCTTACGCCAGATATCTTTGACGCGGAGAGCTCGATAGATGGTTACTCTCTTTTTTGAGCTGACCCAAAAAGAGGAAGAGTTGGTGGAGTTGCTCTGTACTTGCATTCGGCCCTACCGATCCCGATCGTTCTCTCTGATACCACTCCTGCATTTTTTAGTGATGCACTGTGAGGCTTAATCCCGCTGCGTGGGTCCGATTCCCTCCTTTCCGGTGTGGTCTACCGTAGCCCCTCAAGTCCCCCAAAGGTGACCAATTCTTGAAACGAACCCTTGAGTAACTCTCCTCCAACTACCGCCCACCCATCTCTTGCTGGTAGGTGACTACAGCGCTCCAAAGATTTCCTGGATGAAGCTTCAGCGAGTCGAATCAGGCAGACTTTTTGCAGCTACGCTGGTTGAAGTCGTTCAACAGAGCGCTTGGACTCAACATGTCGTCGCACCCACCAGATACCGCACAAGCCAACTACCATCCCTCCTGGATTTGGTCATCACTAACGAAAGACACTTCGTCGATCAGGTAATAATTAACGCTCCAGTGGGAGATAGCAGCCACTGTGTGCTGACCTTTGAATTCATCTGCTATTGGGCCAGAAATCCCGAACCTAAAACGTTGTTTCGAGACTTACGCCGTGCAAACTCCTCAGAAATACGCATATTTTTTGAACAATCCAAACTGGGACCACCTCTAGTGGAAGAACCATATAGGACCGGCACGCACTCGGATGGACCGCAGGCTGCCAAAAAGGATTCGGCGACTTCTGGAAAAAAGGTCCAAACTTGTTTTCAAAAACTTGACTACAGAGGATACAGAGGATGAGCTGGCATTTCGTAAATTGCGGAACCGCTGCAAATCAGAAATCCGCATATGGAACATACGAAAACAAGCCACCATCCTAGACCTCGCTCGAAAATAACACAAAATGCATTGTTCAAATACATGAGACATCGCCGCAGAAACAAGCCATCCGCGTTCTCCTTGGGAGACAGAAACGGAGAACCCACGAGTGACCCAAAGTGGTAACTAGGGTTTATACTTAGTCCCAGCGTCCTCGTCACATCCACTCTTGTCAGGGCGCAACTACGAACAGCCTCTAACCGACTTGGTCTTCACGGTGGAGGACTTTCGTCAACTCTTGCAAAAGATAAACCCATTCTGCTCGTTGGGGGCCGACTAGGTCCGTCCAAGGATCCTGAAGGAAACGTCCTTTACACCGACAAATCATTTATATCTGGTGTTTCGTCAGTTGTTTGACGAAGGCCGCAAATCTACAAAACTGATGACCGACTATCGCCGTGCAGCTACAGGCCTATAAGCCTCACTAGCGTGCCGTGCGAGGTGATGGAACGCATTCTGAAGCGAGCTGTCCTAGAACAATCTCAGTTCCAGCAACCTGATATCTCCAGCTCAACACAGATTTCTCCCAAAACGCTCTTGCGTAACAAACATGTTCGTGTTTATTGACAGCTTAACCTAGGCCAAAGACGAAGGACTCACGACGGATGCCATATTTTTCGACTTCTCGAAAGCATTTGATAGGGTTCCCACATACCCCTGCTCCACAACCACAGGTCTTACGGGATTCAAGGGTAAGCCCGTCACTGGATCAAGGCGTTCCTATCAGACAGATCATTCCGAGTGAGAATAGGCTCGACCTACTCTTCTCCAGCTCCGGTATTCATTTGAGTTCCTCAAGGCGCCGTCCCGCGGCCAGTGCTGTTTCTGAACTAAGTCAACGACCTCTCAGATGTTCTTGCAAGCCCATGTTTACTTTTTGCGGACGACTTGAAATCCTGGAGTTCCAATGCCAGTGCCCTCCAAATGGATGTAAACGCTGCCAAGCAGTGGTCGTTGGAGTGGCACCTTCCTCTGAATGACGAAAAGTGCGTCCATAAGTCGTTAGGTGGAGACTCAGCGAATGCCTTTGTTATGCATGGGGTGAAAGAACCGGAAAATATCACGAGGATAGATGCTAAAAAGAATTTGGGCATCTGGGTCTCTTCAAACTTGTCCTTCTTACTGCACCATGGGAAATCGGCCCAAAAGGCATTCACCATTCTACGTATGATCCGACGCAACTTCTACCGCATCACTCTCATCGACTTACAAGTACACTATGGGGCCTAAGTCAGACTGCTCCTGGAATGCGTCAACCAAGTTGTCCACTTAGGACACACGAAAGATTTCACCCTCACTGAGCGTGTCCAGCGATACGCTACGAGAATGGTTGCCAGCCTCAAATCCGTGGACTACGAAACACGTCCCGCGATGTCTGATCTCTTTCCCCTGGAGTACCATTACCTCCGAGGAAACCTAATTATTACTTATGCCCTGTTTGAACAAAGCTTGACAAACAGGATTATCACCGTTGACCTGTAGTGGTCTGGCAACCCAATAAGTTAGTTTACCAGGAGTGTGTGGCAAAGAAGTAAAAATGATTACGCTAGGTTGGGTATACAAAAATAAAGAGGTCAGACGGAACAGACTCTCCAACAATTGTTCCCTTTAAAATAGTTCGTCGTTGTCCCAGGTCAGCGAATAAACGATAATCCGATCATGTTGGTCCAGAGGTCTTCTTCTGAACAGTTCCCACATATAATAGATTCCGAAGATGTCTGAAATGTTTTGGAACCAGAGTTAGTACATGAGACTCGCGAATGACCGCTGCAAGCGCGAGCGAAATCAGAAGAGAGAGTCGAAGCACGTGACCATGCTTGTATTATGTGAAATTGTACAAGTGCGCGAGTTTGCAGTTTTTTGTATTCAAACAAAAAGCAATTATGCAATTGATGAAATACGTAGTGTTATAATGGAAGTAAAATAAAGGTACAAAACGCCACATTACTCCCTCACTAGAGCGTTGGCCATGAAAGGGAAAATGCTGGAATAACTAATGTAACGAATGACATGTTGCTCACTTCAAGTTTCGTAATCAGCTAAGTGCTGAGGGAAACGGACCCGTCGTCCGGAACGACTAGTAAAAGGAGTGATGAGGTTGGCGGGAGGGATATCTTGGGTAGGTGTGGGTGTTGTTGGAATAGCAGGATTGCTGGATGTGGTCGTGGGTGCTTCAATGTAGGCAGGTTTCAGACGATCATTGGAGACGGCATCATGCTTTCCGCTTCTCTCTAAAACAAAGTATTTCGAGTGACGTTCGATAACCTTGAAGGGGCCACCATAACAGGGTTGGAGGGGTTTCTTCGTTGCGCCACGTCGGATAAACACAAATGGTGTAGAAGAGAGTTCGGTTGAGACTTGCTCGGTTCGCGTTGATCGTCTGGTCGGTGTCGCACGAAGTTCGGACATGTGTTGTTTTAGACGGGAGAAGAATGTGACGGGTGATTCGGGCTGTGCGACAGAAGGGGAAACCAGTTCACCGGGTAAACGTAAAGTTGTACCGTACACTAGTTTGGCTGGTGAGCAGTGGAGATCCCTCTTAATAGTGGAGCGAATAGCAAGCAAAATGAGGGGTGAAGCAGAGGACATTGAAGATGCGTTCATTTGGGCAGTCAGTGCAGCTTTGAGGTAGCGATGGAAACGCTCAACCGGACCGTTGGAACATATGTTATGGAGACCGAAGAGATTACACTGAAAGTGTGAACCGCGATCCGTGGTAAAGGTGGAAGGTATACCGAAATTGCCCAACCAGTGCTGCAAAAAAGAAAGGGCAACCTTTTCAGCTGAAGTATCCGAAATGGGTACAGCTACTGGCCAACGGGTGAAACGATCGATCATGGTAAGAATATGCGTGAAACCGTTTGATGGGGAAAGCGGGCCAACAATGTCGAGATGGACGTGTGTGAATCGAGCATCAGGAGCGGCAAATGAACCGATAGGTGAGTTTGCATGCCGAGTTACTTTACTGCGTTGACAGGCGATGCACTGTTTGGACCAGGAACTCAGTTCCTAATTTATGAAGGGCCATACAAAGCGTGCACTAATCAACTTCCCGGTTGTTCTGATTCCTGGATGAGAAAATCCATGAAAGTGGTCGGAAACAACCCGTCAAAAGGCTTCGGGGACGATTGGGCGAGCTGAGCCTGTAGAAATATCACAAAAAATGGTTCCGGATTGGAGGGGTAAGGGAATTGAAGAGACTTGAAATGAAGGGAAGGATAGAATGGGGAAAAATTAGGGTCACTATTTTGAAGGTTATCCAGCTTGGCTAGGTCCAGCTGCCTGAACGGGTGAAGAGCGTTGATGTCGGGACGGGATATGGCATCTGCGACGACATTGTCCGAACCTGGAGTGCACCGAATCTCAATAGTGAACTGTGAAGTGTAGTCGAGATGGCGTATCTCGCGTGGTGAATATCGATCAGGCTTGGCGTTGAAGACGTAGGTGAGTGGATTATGGTCGGTTTGAATGGTAAACGATCTACCTTCTAACAAGTGCCGGAAATGGCGAATAGCAAGGTAAATTTCGAGTAATTCACGACCAAAAGTACTGTAACGCGTTTAAGATGTCTGCATCTTCTGCGAGAAAAACGCTAGTGGTTGAGATGTGTTGTTAACAACTTGATGACGCACGGTAACGTCGGCAGCGTTAGAAGCACCAGTTGTCAAAATCGGCTTTGAGCTTTCGTGAGCATCGAGGAAAGATAACTTTGTGGCCTGAGCAATGGCTTGCTTGGCTATTTCGAAAGCGGCAATGGCGGTGGGGGGCGAAGTAACAGATTTTT
>NW_008752249.1:155444-156794 GCF_000715545.1 Opisthorchis viverrini | reverse complement strand
TGTGGATCGTGAACGTGGTCGATGCCTGTTGATCTCTAACCGTTTGTTCGCGATCGGTCAAAGCGTCAAAATTGGCTTGTAGCTGCGATATAGAAGCAAGAAGCGAGTTGGAATCTGCAGTGTGCGCAGGGAGGGGACGGAGTTTTACGGGGTTCTGGGGGTATGTTTCGTGTATCTTATCCGCCATTCGGGCTAACTGCTCCAAGCTGTGGTCATCAACGAAAGCGCTGAAGACGCGGGACATGGAGGGTGGAAGTTTGTCAAGCCATGGTTGGGCCATGATTTCCACCGCTAACTTACGGCCGCAGAGGAGACCGCGCATGTGTTGAAGCAGTTGTGGTGGCGATCTGTAACCATGTTCGACAGCGGTGAATAGATCCCGTAGCATTTTTTCTGACTTCCCTGTCCTACTGATGACGGCTGACGACATAGGAAAATCGCATGGCTTGGGAAATGATGCGTCGGGTAGTAAAAACGGCCTCTACCTTGTGAAACCATACCCTGGGGTTGCGCGGTAAACGTATGCTAATCGCATTCTCGAATAAATCAGCTGAAAGCAAAAACGGTCTCCAACTGGTGAAACCATACCCTGGATTTGTGTGGATTGCAGTCTGGTAAACGTATGCTAGTCTCATTCTCGATTAAATCCACTGAATCAAAGCGTGCCTCCATAATTACCGGGCAAAAGGAACAAAATTACGACGACTTGAAAGAGAAAGCTCTCAAAAAAATGTCTAGAAATATTCGGGCTCAAAAAATTTGTGGTGGTCTGGCTATGCACAAAGTTAGTTTACCAGCCAATTTTTAAACCCTAGCGTTCAGATCTCGTGCCATCTGATATGTTCTCCATAGGACATAAAGAAACCTTGTAATTTTGGATTCCTACCCATGCCAACTCAGGTGTGATAAACTCTACTCCAATAAGGTTTACTGTTTACGTCACTTTCCCTTTTCCCATTAAACACAAACCCACCAGTCATGCCCTTATGCCTTTATTCTGACTGTAATGCTATGATCATGCCCGACGGTATGCTACCCACTAGTTGGGAATAAATATTATTATTATTATTATTATGTTGGAAGTGGAAAAACGCTCAAACGCTGCTCTGAGATGAGTTGCGTGTTCAGCTGGGAAGGTGCTAGCGACTAAAAACTCGTCAAGGTAGGCATACACAAACGGTAAGCCACGTAAAACCTCGTCCATGAAACGTTGAAAAGTTTGGGCTGCGTTTCGAAGACCAAAGAACATACGCGTGAACTCAAAATGGCCAACCGGTGTTATGATGGCTGTTTTAGGAATGTTTTCATCTGTCCTCTTTATTTTTGTATACGCAACCTAGCTAAATTATT
>NW_008752249.1:127025-153517 GCF_000715545.1 Opisthorchis viverrini | reverse complement strand
GCGCGAGCGAAATCAGAAGAGAGGGTCAAAGCACGTGACCACGCTTGTATTGTATGAAATTGTACAAGTGCGCGTTTTTGTAGTTTTTTGTATTCAAGCAAAAAGCGATTATGCAATTGATGATATTGTAGTGGAGCAAATACCAGTTCAAAGTAGTGAAAGCAAGTGGAAAAGAATAGGCGAGATGATACAACTGACAGTTCGTTGGTACAGTTAGTTATTACCACCACAATAAATCCAAATCGATCCCCTTCCTGGAATCTTCCCTGATATATTCCTAGATACTTTCTATCCCGTCGCAGTCTGAAAGATAGCCCACCGCTCGTTAATTCACTGCCAGCGTAATTCGAAACAGCCAGAAGGGAGCACGCCTTTCACGAGATACAGAATTTGTATTGTCATATTTCTTTTGTGTTCATTTAAACAAAAGTTATTCGGTATGAAGAGAAGAGGAATAAGCTGAGATTTTAGTGAGAGATAGAAAGTGGTACAGTTTGAGCAATGATAAGTTACAAAGAAAGTAGTAATGTACAATGGTCAGAAGGATCACCATAACATACGCAATGTAATAATGGAAGTAAAATGAAGGTAAAAAGCCACTGACGGTACAATGGTCAGAAGGATCACCATAACATACGCAATGTAATAATGGAAGTAAAATGAAGGTAAAAACGCCACTGACGCAGAAAACACGGCGGAGACATTGTGAGAAGTTTTTCAAGCTGAGGGCGCGCACACTCATTAGACAACATCTTTTCTTATCTCGGGTAGTAGCTGCCTGGAATGACCTTCCTCCGACGGTTTTCCACGCTCCTTCTAGAACCCAGTTTAAAGCATTATTAGACATTTTTTATGCTAATATTTGCCCTGGCAAGCATGCTGCCCCGCGCTGAGAACATAAAGAGCAGTGCTACATTCCTTTTCCGCTTTTGCCTTTCAGGTGAACGATGGCCAGTGACCGACAAGAGCACAACGGACCCGGAAACTTGGGCAAAAGCCTCGATTCTGTGCATCCACCCATGAACCCGTGAAAGGATTTTGCAACAAATGCATTGTGCTTCCAAGGCGCGGCGCCAGCGACTTTTCGGTTGATGAATCACCGATTGCGCCCAACATCGTGTCACAGTGATCCAGACAGTGTTTTAAACGAGCGAAGGGTTGCTTCTAATTGACTATAGAACCCTGACATGGCTTTGAAACAACCCGGTCCGTATGTTAGTAGCTCTTTTCCATCCCGGAAATCAGTCTACTAGCTTTGGAATTCTTGGTATTCAAGAAACTTTATTAATACACCAAATCTTTGACATTGGTCTGTGGGAACCATTTGGAGCTGTTAAAATACATTTATAAAATCTCTAGGTCATGAAGCTGCAAATTATTTGAAAAGCACATGATTTTTCGCGGCTACAGCAGATCTACATCGTGTAGTATTCTGTTTCCCAAAACCCCTGCAATATGAATTCAGTACCCGTCTGGCAAACGAGTCTGAAGTGTAGCAATCCACATCTGAAACATATGGAGGAAGATTTGCTCTATCACCTCGGACTATCTACGAAATCTGTCAACTTCAGAAAAGAGTTTGGCGATGTGAAGGTAATCACAAGTTACGAAAGTTTTCACAAACTTTGAATTATCTGTCGTTTTTATTCTCTTCTCATTTCATAAATCTTATGACCTCATCGTCAGAAGACCCAAAATACCCGATGTACAGTCCAAAGGTCAGGTTTTACCGACTGCTCACTGTGTTTCTTTTATTCTGACGGAGGTCTGCGTGTACCTCAGTGTGCTTTTCTCTACAGTATCCCAGTTATATCCGACATAACCAATGATGAGGATTGACTGTTTCTGTTGATTCCAGTTGCTCGCCCGGAAACTGAGTACATTGGAATACGCTTTAACCCAGACATGCATTCCACATTTGAAGCAGGGCGTCGTGAAGCTGGAGAGAGTACAGAGGGTGGCAACCCTATGGGTTGTTGTAAGGATGGGAAAGACCTATCAGAAAAATTTGCCAGGTCGCAGGAAACTTGCGGGCCATTGCCCAGTGAAACCCTTCTGTTGTCTTGACTTATGATTCTACTCAAAGCTGCTGTTCAATAAGCAATTTTCATTATCCGTCTACCTCCTAGCAGCTCCGAATTCACTATTCTTTTCCAGCACCTGTGGTATGTTTAGGCCGGTTTGTGTCAGGATGTCTGATTACGTCCATCAAAAGACTGTTGTGTCTGTGCCGAGTTTATGTCGTCCTATTCATAGCTTCTATCAGTAAGGTTGCCTGAAGTATATCTTTAAGTGTGTGACTCATAAGGGGGTTAATGAAAACGTGCCGATTGTCAATATATGATGAGGTAACGGTACTCAATCTGGAGGCGATGCCAGAAGCTAAGTTTGTTTTCGGATTGGTATGGGTTTGCGGCAGGGGTCTGGACGGCCAAGGCTTCTTCAACCTCGGAACAAACTTTCGGCGGAATGGTGTGGATTGAAGTGAATTTCTGCGCGCCCCTGGCTTCCCTGTCTTGCTGGTATCTGTTTAACCTATTGTAGATACTTGGCACCCAGGGCTTGGATTCGATTATCTGACTGGTATACTAAATAGGCGATCTGGCTTAGGCCGCATAGAGTTTATGTAAGTCCACGCGAATGATAATTCAAAATATCTGCCCCTTACCACACATGACTAAGTCTTTTCTGAATAAATTATTGACGGGCACATGTCATCACTCACGGACGTCAATCCAATGATTACTGTTTTTGTGAGGTGCAATGCCGCTGGGACTCGACAAAACCTGGAGCTGGTCATGAAAGCGTATCGGAAGGGCCATTGGCGTAAATGAGAAAAAGGAGTCCTGAAGGGCTCGGACGATCCGCAGGAAATACCAGTACGTTTACCCAACGTTCACTGCGGGAGACGAAGTTTTATTAACAGAACACAGTGGTCTGCGCATACCGGAAGTGACTTGGCTTTAGTTGCTTGGCGAGAGATCTTTCCCTGGCAAAACAAATCGTCCATCCTTAACTTTGTTTTGATGTTAAATCGCCATACCACCCGAGCGAAGCACGAAGGTTGAACTATCTCAAGCTGGTAATAATCAAACTTAGTGGGGTTTATTTCGCTCGAACCAAATATGGTTGGTGTCCGAACGCAGCTTTCATGCCGATGAACAACGGCCACCACAAGTGCTGCAATTTCATCCAGGAAATTTCATTTGGTGCAAAGCGGTGGTAAGACCAGAGTCGCTCTAGAGTTCCGTGGGGAACAGTAGGTCAACTTCTTTTCTGAGGTACATGTTTACTGCATTGAGTTACCGTTTGCCAGGTTAACGATGCTGTTTGATACCCATTTGCGATCGAAGATAAACGCTGATTGTACCCGGCTTCTGACCTTTCTCGGGAGTGCTTCCACCATATTATCCCATACCCTGGTCACTTTGGAGGTGAATTCCTCTAGGGGTCGTCCCAGCCCCGGTATTGATTGACCGACCACGTTTAACCTATTATTTGTAGATATTTCTAAATAAAGTAATGGTTCTGCTGTAGCCAGTAATGGCAGCTAGGTACATCTCTTGAAATCAGTCTCACGATGTCGCCAGTTTTCGTCTGAAAAGGATGTAAAAGCGAACAGAATTCCGAGAGCTGATTTACTTGATACTATCCTACAGGGTGATATGAAAGGGGCATAGAATACCGTAGAAACCATTCTACAGCTTTTATGTACGGTCTGCACGCCACTGAACAATGCCAGTACCTCCGTCTAATTCCCTCTCGAATGAGTTAACCACCGTGGTCACTAACATTTCATCTGAACAGTTTGCCAGTAGCAGTGAACACTACAGATTAGGCACGATTGATTAGAAGACGAAATGAAGCTCGCACAAATGGAGAAAGACTAATCCGCGTCAACACCAGTCAGTTTACGATAGATGACCGCAGCCTAAGATGCTAAGATGTCTTTTCGTACTGATAGCTCAAAAAATGGATGCTGGCTCTTTTTATTTACATAGTGAGAGGCTCGTTGTTACAGAAACTGAAGGATTTGTTCAAAAATTCGTTTATTTACACTTATGCGTTGGACTATGTGTTGAAATGCATATACGCAAACAAAACTGCAAAGGATGCACCAAGAACCAAGTAGGACTGGTAAAAGTCTGAAGACTAGTTATTCGCCGAGCCACATGGTGGAAGGAACCATTTGAAGTAAATAACAAGACCACCTGCAACTAACCTAACCACACACACCTGATCACACCTACCTATGTGATAATTTCTTACCGGACAACTGTGCATATTCTGCTATGGGTTCGGCGCACATAGGGCCTCGTTTTCTGCAAACCACCGTATCTGAATAGCAGCTACTCCAATTTGACACTAGCTAAGACACTCAACGAAAATATCAGACGAATTTGCGAAAGTTATGCTGTTATACTGTTAGTTTGGCTAGCCACCTCTTCTAACTGAATAAGTCGGCTATCAGTTACTGAGAAAGGCAGCCATACATCTTTCCACCGCTACTAATGACACTTGTGCTTCTCTTGTGTTGATATGTTTCTTATGGAGCAATACCACCTGACAAGTATCAGTTTTTGGCCATGAAGTCATTTCTCGAAAAGTGGGTGAGCCAACAGCCCATCTGACGACGCTCTTATGGGGTCCTTGAAGTTGTAGTCTACGATCCTGTACACTTGACTCATTGTTACGAGTGGGAAGAAGCATAAGACTTCTCGACAAACTAGAGGAATATTCACACTTATCGCATCAGCCGCAAGCCTTTTTTTGCAAAATAAAGATTCAAAATGCATCCGAGTTGCATGTGCTTCCAGTCCGAATGAGATCCTCTGCGGCACACTGTTGTGGCCAGTGTGGCCTGAGGGTCCGTAACTCTGAAACTGACCGTTCCATTGCTCTAAAACGAAATCTAGGAAACGTGACCGCAAACAAGAACATCATTTAGGCTATCAGTAAGGGTGCCACAAGAACACCCACCGACGTTTTGTGATGAAATGGCCCATTCCACATGATGGCACCCTCAGCACAGTCGTATGGCTTTATGTCACCGATTTCTTACTTCTTACCGATGTCATGTTATTTTTTATGCGAGGTTATGGCGGACGAAAGTTGTCGTATTGTGGAAAACATGGGTGGTCTCATCAGTTTCACCGCGCGATGCCCAAGATGTGGGCACAGAGAAGCAGAATGGATGACATTACCTACACTATGCTTCAAGACACTATAGGGCTGTCGTACTGCAGCTCCCGGACCTGGATGCTCCTTGCCGTACTGTACTTGAATTACTCGCAAGGTCGAATTATTTATATTCAAAGCTCTTTTAATCGGCAATTAGCAAGCACGGGAACCTGAATTCAGATATCCTGAGGGTGTTGAGTAATCAAAAGTTAGAAATCAAGCTGATCTTCTAGATACCTGTGAGGTACGTGCACCGGACGTCTCATGATTGCTGATAAACTAAGGCGCCGCTACGCAGATGAGATTTCTGTGTTTCGAATAACTTCAGGTCGAGCGCGCCGGAATTTCCGACAATAAACTCACCGGAAGTGTTACAGGAAACCCAGTGGACCTAAACCTGCCAACGTAGAGTTACTCAACTTGAACAGTACAGTTTTCTGCTTACGCCTTTTGAACCAAAGCTGTCACGTAGGACTTGCTGTGAAGTCAGAGGCCGAGTGGATAAGACCATGGAATACCATCTTGACTACATAGGGTTGCCATTCACATGAGCGCTAACTTTCCCCTTAATAACCCACGCGCATGGCATTCCTGAAATGTAGACTTAAATAGGAACTAACTTCTCTGTGCGCGGTTCTTATTGATTTCACTGGATTTGTGATTACGCAAATCACATAGTACTGCCGTAGATGATGCTGATGGTCCNGCTTACGCCTTTTGAACCAAAGCTGTCACGTAGGACTTGCTGTGAAGTCAGAGGCCGAGTGGATAAGACCATGGAATACCATCTTGACTACATAGGGTTGCCATTCACATGAACGCTAACTTTCCCCTTAATAAGCCACGCGCATGGCATTCCTGAAATGTAGACTTAAATAGGAACTAACTTCTCTGTGCGCGGTTCTTATTGATTTCACTGGATTTGTGATTACGCAAATCACATAGTACTGCCGTAGATGATGCTGATGGTCCAGAAACCCAGTCACAGTAACTACAAGCAGATCATAAAAAATGATGTGGACCACCCAATGAGAAGAGAGAGCGAGGGAGGCAGTCAGTTCTATCACAGTAATTGCGTCTTGTGTCCTTGTTTCTGAGAGACAACATACATCGATGAAGAGGGAATCCAGCATACGAGCAAGAGCCACTTGTTGACCTGATTGGTTCAGCGTGTGAACGTTGAAGGTGGTAAGTAGACAGGCTTTCGGAGTTTGAAAACAGACTTCGAAGTGTTTAGGGTTGCAACTGAACTCGGATTTGCAGAAGCTGCAGCAGATTGTGATGCAGGGCGAGCGAAACTGTCAGTCCTAGAGATGGGACCTGCGGAGAAAGTATTCAAATTTGGGCGTGGGAGGCTGAAATACGGAAAACGTGAAACTATAAGGAGGGAGGTGTCAGCGGTAGCATGTTTTCGCTTACCCGCCCTGCTGTATGCAGCGAATAAGGCGACCCAGCTGATGGCACCACGCGACAGCCGATGTGGCATGAAAGTATTGTTAGTTGTGTATGTCGTGGTTGTACGAGGGCTTCGGATCCTGCGGGGGCGGCCACACCTAGACAGGAAGACGATTAGGGTCCTCAACCAAAACCTTTGGCTCAAGAGCCTAACCGCTAGGCAGCGGTGTTCGACTGGAAATGCAAGTACATTACCATTTTAACGGAACACGTCGCCACTCATGTTCCAACCCTCAAACTGGAGGGCCGGGAGACTGTTCGTCAGGCCTCTACCCATGGACTCTGTGAGTGTCGCGTGAACACCCCTCAGCATAGCTCAATGGGTCGCCGAGGTACACAAACCGCCACGCCACGGTAAGATCCAGTCTCTTCATGGTGGCCGACATATGCAAGATGACAAACACCCAGCATAGCTCAACCTTCACTCGGATGTCAACAAGGGCCTACGCAGAGACCCCATCTAGTCTTCCTTAGCCGTCAAATATTAACATTCGCTAGCATAAACCTCTGCACATGATAGGAAACATTTGCACACCCATACCTCGTTGACCGGCACTGCCAATTCCAGTGCCTAACTTCCTCATGTATATCTACTCTCACAGCTGAAGACTAATGGATCTCAAATAAGCACAATGAATCATTTGTCGCACGCCAACCACCAGTAGGCTGGAAGGGACATGCAGATTTCGATTTTAAGGACACATGCAGAATAGTGTCTATTTGTACGTTTTACAAGGTCTGGTGCATATAAACCGCTGAGACAGAAATATCTTCGAACAAGTGTCTGACAACTCTAACAGATGGTGCATCTTTGATACAAGTTTTCCTCAAATAAACTTATATGCACTATCGAGAAGCCTTGCAGCAAGGAAAGTTAAGTGAAATGTTAAAATTTTGGAATTAGTCTCCTACTTGTTCCGATTAAATTGATCAGCGATACCAGCTTTTTAAACTTCCTTTCGAAGAGAAGTATGCATGTTTTTGATATATGAGAAAACGTCCGCCCTGAAATCACAAATAATTAGCTTATGCAGGGTTGCTATTGCCGTCCGTCCAACAACGGTGCTTCGGGATTTCTTCGCACTAACGCCTCTTTCGCCTAATCCTCAAATCACCAATGACACTAACGTCAGTGTCGACGCTGATGTCCCATCCGTACAACTACAAAATTTATCCAAGAGGAAAGACTGCTTAAGGGAGAGCATCTGGCGCTAGTCTGTCCCAAGCAACCTCTCGAGTAGACCACAAGTAGGGTAGATAGATATTGGCTGGGGAATTCACCGCACTCCTTAAGCGGGCGGAAGGCTGCCAGGACCAGCAGAGCGATGACTCTTTAGAGCAGATATACACTTGGACATTTTTGAGGCCAAAGGAGGCCCCGTTCACCGCCAACCTTGCTCTTACAAGCCGACAGTCCGGTTTGGAGGTTCCGGCTGTTCATTTGAATTACTGTTCGGAGTAATGTTCCAAACGGTTCAAACGTTCCCCTTTGATGGACGTTAGGGAGTCATTTTTATCTCTGATGGTTTCGCCGACAGAAGACTTACGAGGACCAAACGAACAAATTAGACGAAACCAACCTCGGATGCTGCTAGAATTTTCGGCACCTTTCAGTTTTTGCCTTTTGACTTCATCAAAATTCCTGACCTATAAAGACACTGAATTTCACATGGAGTCGGATGATGAGTCGATTTGGGTTGTGGCTGAGACCAACACGGTCCTATCGGAGATCCTATGTTCGAATGAGGTTGGTTGCGTTGTACGGAAGACGGAATTTCTGGCTGTGAGTGGTGCTTTGAATATTTGTTTCCAGAAGTCGCTAAAATCAGACAATGGACCAGCCTGCAGGCCTTAGAGGAGCCAGTTCTGATAGGCTTTTTATTTGTGAGTGCACGAGATCCCCAACAGCTAAGCGGGTTGTGTGTGTTCTGAAAAGATTTGAAAGGCACAATAAAAAGAAGCAGCAGACAAGTGCATAACCAAGATCCACGAAGGTGTCCTAGAGGGACAAACAATGGTCCACCGGTAACTGACGATAATGTGGCCTATTTGCGTTCGCCGCTAGCTGGTTAGTGGGTACCAAGCTGTCATGCAAGGTATACTGTTTCGTGAGTTGGTACTCCAAGGGAACAGACCATGAGCGGACTTGGCCGAGTAGGCGGTTTTCTTTGTCCGTGAACCTCATGTCGAACTCAAGGTGACAAGCCACTTGGATCTCAGAACCGCGCTTAGCCTACCCACCTGAACGACATATCACCAGCGACCACAACGATGTCTGCGCTTTTAGCCTGTTGTACGAAAACACCTAGAGCGTCACAAAACCTGCATTTGATGGATTCAGACCTGCAGTCAGACGGGGTTGGGTGTGGTGAGCTCCACTGTAGTACTTGCGTCGTTTATCCTTGTTTCTGTCAGACAGTATACATCAATGCAGAGGGAGTCCAGCGTTCAAGAAAGGGCCGCTCCCTATCCTGTTTGCTTCAGTGTGCGAAAATTAAAGGCAGCTTACCGGGCCGGTTTTCGGGGTTTCAGATTTGTTAGTGGAGTCGTGCGTACTGAAACTGCAGCTGGGTGTAGTACATGGTGAACGGAGCTTTCAGTCATGGTACCAGGACGTACGAATCGACTGGGGTAGAGTAGAAGAGAGAATATGTGGAAGTGTAAGAAGGGATGCGCAAGCCGTAGCGAGTTTCTGCTTACTTGTCCCGCTGCATGTAGAAATTAAGGCAAACTAGTTGATGAGAACGCAATGGCCGATGTGGCATGATAAAACTTTTCGTAGCGTTCACGGTTGTACGGGAGCTTGGATCCTGTCAGTGTGCCTACACAAAGACGAGAGGGCAATTAAGGTCGGCAGTCAAAGCGTTTTGTTCAAAATCTGACAGCTGCTGGTGGGTATTGGCACACTACCACAATATGTCAGGTTTTCGAGGGAACTGTTTACCTTGTCTATCCAATCCTCCTACCTGGAGGACCAAGAGACGTTGATAATCAAAACCCTATTCACTGAACAGTTTAGTATGTGAAACTCTGTGGCTGTTAAAGGGAAACCTCCAGCATAGCTCAGTGGGTCACAGAGGTTAGGATGTTGTTGGTGTTGTACGCCTTCCAGGATGAGGTCCCCGTGAAGCCGCCTGCGCTTGGCTGAAGACGTTTCAAGAAATGGCAGAAGACAGGGAAGGACACACGTTCAATTGGGACAGCGTTCAAATACTCACTCACGCAAGAACAAAACGGGAACGAGAATTTGCCGAGGCGTGGTACTCCACACAAAAATCGATCAATAAACACATCGACATTGACCCAATCTATCAGCCGTTACGAGCGAAAGACCCACAGATTCACGGGACTCGGAGCTAAGAATCCTAACGGAAACCAACAGACTAATTGGGACAAAGGAAGAAAATCACGAAAAACAGAAGGCCAATCAAATGGGCAAAACCCACCCCACAAGGGAAGAAGGGAACGATCCAATCACAGCATGACAACCGCATACAGAACTGCTGAACTGAATGCACCCAACGAAACAACCAGACACAGGAGATTGGGACCACGTGAGATTCACAGGAGACCAATCAAACTACACGACGGCCGTTTCCAGAACTACCAGATACTGTTTAGAAGCTATATACTCACAGGCAGAAGAGGAGGAATTCAGCCACTCAACCCTGCACTGACGATGTCACCTCGATTGGTGATGAAACGTTTGCAATCCAACTGCCAAGCTCGGCGAACAGACCAACAACCAACGGCTAATCGATGACGGTGGTGTTCGTGCTGTCAGTTTCTTTTCAGATTGTCCGATTGAGTGGTTGGTGATGTAGGCACCTCAGAATGCTGGACATAGGCCAGCACTGGGTCCCCTTTCTCACTCACTCTTTTCCTCTTCTTTTTCACTCCATAATTATAAATGTATATATGTATATAACTAGACGAACCTTATGGCTGTGCGGCAGTGAAGCATCAGCGCCAACACTGATGCTGTTGTCTTAGATGATGATGAGATATTTTGGATCCTGTACTTCAGTTTACTGGTTCGTCTTTGGGTTTGTTTTAGTAACCTGATGTCTCGCTTTAGCCAGTGGTTTAAGCAAAACACCCAGCCTCTCACCGGTGTACCGTGTTTGCACCAGAATGTAGGGCTGCACTGTGTCGAAGAAAGTAGTGCATACCTCTAAATTGTTATTTGTACCTTTGTCCAGCTTGAGATAGCCAATTGGTTAAGGCGCGGACACGTGAACCGAAAGGTCAGCGGTTCGGACCAAGCCCGCGCATCTCGACTTCTATCTAGGCTTGTACAACCTCACAGAAGCTCAGCCTTCGTGCTTCCTCCAGGTTTTAGAGCTGAACGATTTTTCTGGTTTGTGCAAATGGGTTCTATGGGCCGACGGGTGGTCAGGCACGATCGCTTACGCATAAGGTCACCGTTTCCCAGCTGGGAGTATGTTTTGCTGCTTGGCTGTGGTCCCTGACTTACGAGCACACAGGAAGTAGAATCCTAAGGTTTGGCTGGAATGAATCATCTTGTCTGATTCTTTTCTAATTTGGTACGTCAATATTGTTCTTCCTTTGCTCAAGGAGTTTCTGCAAGATTCTAGTCGATTTTTTATTATTATTCCGGCAAGGACGTTTGTGATGAATATCAGCTGACGCTGACGGCCCCAGTAGCGACGGTCCGTGGCAAAAGCCCCTTTCGTGATGAAGGTGACGGGCTAGAAACCGGCCTTTGTTAAGAAAGGTTGAGTGTGGATTGGCTGGAAGTGAGTACATCGAGCGCTGGACAGATACTGTATCAACCCTTTCCCTTAGGTTTCATGTTATTCCACTACCAATATGAAGGATACTGGGCTCCAGAATGGGCTTACAAAATACTGAAGTGAATAGTGGTTATTGTGATGACCACCGAACTGAACAATCCGGTTGCATTTTATTTCGATATCGACTGAGGTGACATCAGTGCGTAGCAATTTGATGTGGTGTCGTAGTGCAATCACAGACTAACTTCCAAGCTCAGTGGTCACGATAACAACCATCTAGACAGCTTGAGCCACCATTATTCCCCCATATATCAGAATGGGTGGTCTTGTCTTTGCTTGATCGTATGTTTTGTTAGTCACATCCAAATTTTCTTCGCTGGATATTTCGAGACTTTGTAACCTACATTGTGATGTCTTGGAATAGATTGTTAGTGTGTGGCGAAGAGCTACCGACTGGAAGTTCTAAGGCCATCAATAATAGCATGCTTATCTGTACGATCTTCTAAGACCTTTTCAGCACTCAGCCTTAGAGACCAGTCATTTTAGTAAAGAAAGCTTTAGTAAGATGAATTCGCATTGCAGTTTCATTTTATTGGAGGTTTTGGAATTATGGTATTGTTCTTCTTCTGACTTGCAGTTTGTTTGTGTCGCCGGAAGTGCTTATCGCATCAAGGCGTTTGCCCAAATGTTGGCCAAGGAAGCTGGACTATCCACCGACCTTCCTAATCTAGCTGCCGACGGAGGACGCTTTGTTTTGTACAAAGTCGGCGCAGTACTGGCAGCCGACGTAAGTTTTCTGGAATGGAGTAATTCCTACTTTTACATTGTCGTTTGTGTTTTTCTTGCATTCATGAACAGACAGGTATCAAGTATGTGTGTTTTAATATCAGCATAATGGCAACTTTTACTAATGAGACAACGAACTGCCGATTCAACAGAATTAGGTTTAGTGTATTGCAGAACATCTGCACTCTATATATTGGCTCGTCAGTTACGAACAACAGGCTTCTGATCCGCTTATGCAATATCATCCCTTTTGTGTGAAAGAGTCTACCTGTTTCATAAAGGGGAAGTGTTGCAATCTGTTCAACAAAGAATTTCCAGCAATCGCATGCCGTAGTAAATCTACCTTGCTACATTCCAATTGTTCAAGTACTTTTGGTCGCCAGTGTGTGGTTTAAAAAATTTTGAACTAAAAGTTAACCTCCTGTTGAATCTCCTGGTGATTCACCAGTGTGACTTGGTCAATACAGCCGGTACATTGAAAGAACCTTGGAAACGAAGTATATCCTGAAATGGAGGGTTATCGTAAGATATGATGGGATGCTGGTATAGGCTGGTGCATCCACTGCACTTGAAAGGACGAATAACTAACTCGTCTATTAACTGAGAACTTCTCAACTACCCTTCCTTTCCGCTTTCAGGGATCAGACCAAAAGACTAGTCAGAGAACTCACTTGTTCTTTTCACTTTTACGCGATGCAACTGTCGTGTTGAAGTCTTCCGGTACATTTACTGACTTGGTATAAATAAGCATTGCATGGTGTAGCAAGAGCAACGCTCATACAGAATGCGGCACTTAACACGGCAAATGCCGGCCACCACAACTGCAACGCCTGAACGCCAAGAGTGTGATGTTGCTTACCATGAATTCGCGGAACCGTATAGCGTTAAGTGGGTTGCAAAGAAGCCTCAGTTTATAAAGCAAATTAGTCATATCGTTGTTGTGCACTCTTCAGCCGGTTTCGCTCTTCTTTGGGCTCATCAAATGGGCGCGGTCCCTGAGTTTCCATCAGCCCTATGTTCTACTGAAAGAAAATTGGTCGGATTTTGACAAATATACCCATCTGCACATCTCTATTGGTTTTCACGAGAGGTTCAACTGAACAATAGGATTAATGAGATGTGCAGTTGAAAACTAAGTCGATACGCAAATGTGTGTATTTGTCGAAGCCTCGGTTTAGTTCGTCCTAATCCTTGTCCGGACAGCGAAAACTAACGGTGAATAGTGACCTGAACTTAATCATTCTTTTGCAAAGACGCTGTGTTTCCATACCAGGAAACGACATTCTAGATGCTTCGGATCTGTCTGAAACAGCTACCTTCTAAGAAAACAGAATGCCTCATCAAGTTTGCGCACCTCGCAATTTTAGCACGGAATGGGAGCCCCTTCCATTTCCATACTGCTGCACGAAATGTTCAAATTGCTGCACTACGCCCACTGCACCGACGTCACTTTTATTCGACTTGGAACATCCGGGGGCATAGGTAAGCGTTATCTCAATAATTGTACAACCTTATGAATTACATAATCTGTGGTTGAGTGGTAGGGGTCGATGGGGCACTGCAAGTGTGTTTAACCTGTCCACATCAAACACTACGGCAGCAGATGATTTCCTCGCTAATAAGAGCAAGACATCCTCAGTAGGTTGCGTGTAAATTCGTGATTGCATCTAGATATTATCTGTTCACCCAGAATGACCTTGGCGTATGGATGTTGGCATGGGTGAACATGGGTTTTGTGATTGATCAGTATCTAGTTCATCTAACCACAAGATCTACTTATGTGTTCACTTGCTACCTCTCAGTAGTAAATCCACTTTCGACTTTGGGTGCGTCACTCTTGCTTGTAGTCCGCTTCAGGCTACTTCAGGCCGCTTCAGGCAAAACGCTACACTCCTTCTAAAGAAAAGAGTTATGCAGTTCATTAGCGGATTCGATCGTTTAAAGAACAGGACAAATCATGCACGACGCCCTGTTGAACATTGGATTTCGGTCCATCTAAACTGGCGTTGCCCAGCTTTTGGGTTCACTCTTCGCTTCTTATTTTTTCCACTCACTTTTTAAAAAAAACTGTGGCAACCATTCCATCCTCAGGAGCACAGCCCTCATTCTATTTGTCTTTGAACTGAGTGGATGTGGTATCAGAACCACTTGTCTGCCCGAATTACTAAAAAACACCTTCAATTCTCAATAAACAATACGGAATTTTCCAACTCGATCACCGCTCATAAAGCCGACGTTGGAGTTACAACATGATCAATGCATTCACGTCAAAGTGGAAAATTTTGGCAACTAAATGAACTTTCTGTTTACAGCTAAGTGACGAGATTTGTCGCCTTCGGGAATATTCGCACCGAAAGGAGACTGTATTTCAGCATCATGCTTTCTAACAAAAAACCGCCCCAAAAATCTACAAATGCTGTGTAGGGGCTTTGACCAACTTGGTGTAAATCACAACCAACTGCTAACTCCACCGACGCCTCCCGCGTGTAGGTGTCTCCGAGGTGATTCTTAACTGATCCCCGACAGAGATGGACTTTATTGTGTGCAACATAAACTACAAGTTCTTTGATTTCGATCAGATGGTGTACCTTATGGCATTGGCTCATTGTTCTTTCGTCAAGACAATTACCTAAACACATTTTTCGTCTGTCGCACTGCGTGTTAACACATCGCTTCGCCTAATATTTTTTCAACATTTCTCACAGTTTCTTATTGAAAAAATGGTGGCACCATTCGCCGTTTGTGGTTGCTCTGCTTGCTAGCTTTCTTAATTCTGTGAATGTATGCTTCCGCCTCGTTCATTCTCAGGCGTAGAACCAGGTACTTTGGTCATTACAACGGAAGCACTCGATACGGCATTTGAGTCATTCTATTCCCTGGTAAGTGATGATTATAGATACCGTTTTGTAATCATGGCATATTTGATGTAATGCGGATTGGAATCAGTGACTTGAAATAAACTGGCTGACTCGTCATGGCTCTTTGATAATAGTGATTCTGTATATTCCATTTGGTGACCCTCTGATCACAACGATTAACATAAGAACATAAATCAAATTAATCGCTTTATTACAAAGCTGGAATTCGAGCCCAGGCAACAGATTCAAATTGGAATTCGTCTAAGGTTACATCAATCTAGCGGGCAGTTTGAAGAGAGTGAAGAGATTGGTGGCTGGACAACCACTAACCCACCGCTACGCACAACTATACACTGACGATGTCGCCTCGATTGGTGATGGAACGTTTGCAACCAAATTGCCCAGCTCAGCGAACAAACCAACGAACAGTGGAGACTTACACGTTTGGAATGTGGGTCTCGTTAGTAGCAAATCATCCCGTCCTAGAACGTCGGCAGTTGATGTATGGCTGTTTCCTGGTCATCATCACTGTCAGCTGTAATAACCACGTACTAGTCGTACAGTGGTTGTAGCTGCCACAGTTTCGTTCACTGATGATTCGGGGAGGTGGGGTAGATAGCTGCGCATTCGAGGCGGGAACTGATAAAAATACAGCACTGTCAGTGGACTGTTAAATGGGGAATTGGGAAGGGAGCTATGCATTGGAGGCAATAGCTTGGATGCAAGAGCACCATTCAGGGCGCACTTGGCCATGTCTAACAATGCCTCTAACCATTGATATGGCCCGTCTGGGGACCCCCATTCCGGAAGACGGCAATAACCAGCGCAACTGAATTTGCTGGTATTGGCTTTTATACTTCGCTACCAATCCATTGTTTGGCCGCCTCTGACTCTCTTCCACCTTTCACGTGGTTGTGTTGAAAGAGCCCTTCGAGGAAGTCGGTCGTTTGGCATACGCAGTCAGCGCAACCTATGCAGTGTGATCAGTTCATCTATCAAGGGCTAGTTATTTCTCCCAAATACCATTCGACGTACTTTAGCACTGCTGATCTGGTGTTCCCACTAGACTCGGGACACCGAAGTCATCGGTTGTCAAACACTGAAGGTCTTCTGACGTCCTCGGTGCTCAGCGGCAAGGTTTGTGATCCATACAGTAATATGGAGCGCACCGCAGCATTGTAGACTCAACTTTTGTCACAGAAGCTGATGTCACACCCAAGCTACAGATGACGCAGGTTCACAGAAGCTGCTCTAGCCTTCCCAATCTAGATGGGAATATCATCCTTCGCGAGACCTCCGGGATTGATACAGCTGCCCAGGCATACAAATTTGTCTACTACCTCAATCGGTTCATAGGCACGCATGAGGCTAGGGTTCGAGCCCACCCAGTCTTGCAGTAGCACTTTGCAGTTTGGAGGTCATGGATGGCCAGCAAATGCATTCAACTAATTCCCACAGAGACTCAGACCACAGCCTTCCAAGCAAGAGTTTGCACACCGCCATTCAGCTACGAGCAGTTGATCAGCAGTTTTGTTATCCCGCACTTGAATAGGATATAGCGCCGCTCCTCCTTCATCCAAGCAGTTCACCTCAAGTGATCCCAGATAGACGGGCTCATGACTAACCGGAAGTAGAACGTGAGTTCGACTGAAACTTAGGTAGTTAGCCTGCCCAATGAACCCCAGAAGGGCGAAACTCGCAATGAGGGTTCGAAGTGTTCTCAGAAACCTTATGGCGTGTTCTGCCGAGAAATTCCATTGCAGATCTGTTTGTTTGCTGTTAACATGATTGTTGGAATCAAAGTGAGGTTTTCAAGTGCTCAATGATAATTGCTGCTGCGAATCAAAGGATAATTTTATCGATTTCTGCTGCTTTGCAGAATGGGTTGACTTGAGATCGACGTAAGTGTCTTGGACTACAAAAACATCAACCTATTGACAGGCAAGAGGGTTTTACTGTCTGATGTTTGAATTTGAGGATGGTGATGGGTTTTCTCCAAGAAGCATCCCGTCCTCTTCATCTTAATCCTAGTTCTGTTTGCACATCAGCAATTGACGCGGTTTTGGAAATGTTTTGGACGCTTCTACGGGCTGCTGTGCTCAACTATGAGTGTTTCCTTATTTCAATGAATATATTTTACCAATGTATCACGCCAGAGCACCTCAAATTCTTAATTTACGAGCCCCGCTGCACATCGAAGGATTCTCAGTATGTGCTTTAGTTGGTCGTTACAACCCACTTGCTTCCTCGTCACGTTGCCTAAGTGCACTTTTCTTGCCAGCTCATATGTCATAGCTAGATTACAGATGCCTTGCAATGGACTATTTGTCCAACCGCATTGCTGACGCTATCAACGGTAGTCATCGATCCTCGAGCGCTTATATCAGCTGATGCGGGAAATTTGGTTAGTCTCCCTGGCTGTAATGCTGAATCTGGTCAACGGGGACTGAATGACCTTATCCTGTTTTATGTTTTTAATATGATGCAGCGAATCGCCTCACTGTGAAGCTACGAAATGAACTTAATCGAAAAGTGAGGTAAGGCACACGATGAGAAACTAATCCTATGGTTTGAAATCATCGAAGCGCGTGAAGCATGTGACCTGACATGTTTTGGTATGTGAAAATATGGGTGTGTTCCGGTGCCCTCAAACTGAAAGTGAGGCGTGACACTGCTGCGTGGACATTCAGACAAGCAGTCAGCTGAGGTAAACAAAGAGAGAGATATGTGCAAATCTGCTCGCAGGAGTGTGCTTGAAATTCTGACAGCCATTTCACTGTTGAATGGTTTGTGAGAATTTTAAGCGACCATTTTGTACATCCTGTATGTGTGGAGCTTCAGCTCTACTGCAAACCAAAATGTGATCGTCTGCGTGCTTGTTTCAAGGTCGTCATCTGTACGCAGCACATTTATCGTTCTACGGTCCACTTTGTAAGATGTCAGTCTTGACCAGGAGCGTATTATCGTTGAATTTATTCGGCACGGCGCTGTATTTTCTTGTGTGACAAGCTGGAGTCGGCGTCTACAGAGAATAGGTGCTATCCTGTCAAGCACTCGTTTGCTTGATAACAGCCGTATAAGATCTTAGCAAGTTCCGAGAGTGATATAACACTGAAAGCAATGTTTTTACGATGTAGTACTGTTTGTTCTTTTTACTGAAAAACAGGTAGAAATGTGTTCGTTCACTAGCCTTAGTTTGAAGCACAATTCTCCACTTTCTGTCCTCTAAAATATCAGCATTTCGGCCGATGAGTTTGCAGCTGTGTTATAAGACCTATGCAGAACTCGTGCTATGGAGGTGAAAAAACGATTTTATGCATACCGTTACAATCAGCAAAGTTAATTAAGATAAAAGCGATGTGTGACAGATGTTTCACGTCCTTTTTTGCCAGAAGAATTGTTCCATACTCACAGCCGATAAGCCTTTATCAAGGGTTTTTGCTTACAGAATCGTCCTCTGTCTACTTCAGTGATATCGGTGTTTGAAGCTGAACGACCTTGTAAGGAAGCCGCCTTTCCACCGGATGAATGGTCGTATTATACCGAAGGCACTTACAACAAACGGGGGTTAACCGAATAACCTCTTTTCGGAGTGGTTTTTCCTTAGGCGTTTATTCGAGATAGACGACACCACCTGCTCTCTACAGTCTCTACTGTTTCCGTACGTCGTTGCCCTCAGCCTAGTGGTGGAAAACAAACAGTCTACTGAGTGTTCTCAAGTAGCTGAGACATGTTAAAAACGTCAGAGTGAAGTCAATTGATCGTCAAAGGACTTGGGGAGTCTAAGCAAGTTTCGTTTAGAAGAAAATGGGCGTGCTCCAGTAACGCCTTCCAGAATTTCTATTGGGTTGGGCAGAACTCAGTTGCGAACTAAATGAGAAGGGCCTTCCATTATTAAGCAAACTACAGTGCGCTTGTTCCTACAAATGAAGGTGCTCCCACCTGCTCTAAACTACACTCTATAACTCACCGCTTTTTGCCCTACGACATACAGCGCATCCTTGGCAAGACTGTGAAACGACCTGCTCCATTGGACCCTAACCTGGCGGACGAACTGTATGAACTGGCTCAGACGCTACCTGACAATGTGCCTGTCGTGAAGGGAAAAACAGTTTGTGCAAACGATTTCTATGAAGGTAAGCCAATCAAAATCGGCGATTTTTCTGAAACATCCAGATTACTTTTCGAATGTCTGCCAGATTTCCCTTAACCGTCGTACGTTTGAAGTGTCAGAATCATTCTCAAAGCTTCTACCTACTTAAACCCGATAGCTTGATGCGGGTGCTGTTTTGGACAACAGTCAATCGCACTACCAGAACATATTTTGTGGCTTGTACCGTAGATAAAGCTAATTTTCTCACTGACAGGTATAAAAATCGGTTACTGGTAGTTTTTGGCCAAAGAGTAACCGGAGTATTGATAACTTTCGCGAGAAAACAACTGAATGTCGTCTTGTCGTTCAACAATCAAAGATTAAGATTAGCTGAGGTCATCTCGGCTGCAACGTGAAAACCAACTGCGAATTCATCTCACCTATCCGTAGTGGATAACGGGAGCTAAATCCTAACTCTATTTGTTACCGGTCATCCGATCAACATTGACAGAATGTAGTTTATTTGTTAGTAGTTGCGGGATTTGCGGAATTCGCGTTCAAAGCATCATTGCTTGCACAGTTCTTTAACTTTTCCAAGGTTTGGAAATACTGGAATCGTGTTTCGCTCCTTGAATACGCGAGGGTTCGAACTTCGGACACGTGACATATGGGAGGAGCTTGTTACCAATATCCCATCCGCGCACGCTAGATGCACCTGAATTGACACGTCTGGTCAGGCGAACTTGCTCGCGCTTGAGCGATGTGATTGCCACCGAGTAGTTGTATCACTCGACTGACCTGCCTTTCAGAATTTCCCAGTCAAGTAGCGCTCGCATTGAATTGACACGTCTGGTCAGGCGAACTTGCCCGCGCTTGAGCGATGTGATTGCCACCCAGTAGCTGTATCAATCGACTGACCTGCCTTTCAGAAGTTCCCAGTCAAGTAGAGCTCGCATCGGGTGTCATATATCGGGGGTTCAAATCCCAGCACGATCAAGTATATGCGCTGCCTCTATGCTGTCATAAGAGCGAAACACAATCCCAGTGGGATATACTCACCAGAGTAATTGCGCCAGGACAGGAGGAAGACCGTCCAAACAAAAATGATGTAAGCGAGAGCGAAGTTCATCTAGACGGGGTGCGCAATTCATAAAGCTAATGGAAACTTTTCCACAGCCGACGACCGGTCCGGTCACTCCTGGGGCTCATCGGATAGACGCAGTCCCCGATTTTCTGCCAATCTTTTGTTTAAAAAATAAATAAATCGTTCAGCTGTAGCACCCTTTCGGTGCCCAACTGACATGCCGCACAAAGGAGGCACGAGGGCTGGGATACTGCCAGGTCACCCAAGCCTAGACAGGGGAAGTCGACAGGCAGATGTGGGGTTCGAACCACGGACCTTCCGGTCAGTAAATTCGAGCTCTAACCACTTGGGCCATCTCGCCCCCAATGTTTACACATTGTCAATTTCGTGGAACTGGCCACGACAAGTTATCGCATATACCTGTTTCCTACCTAGAAAGGAATAAATCAGTCGTTCAGTTGTAACATCATTTTCGTGTTTATCTTCCGCGGGACTTGAAGGAACCATAATTTATTAGCCAACTCCAGATTCGAGTGATCCAAAAGTCGGGTGTAATATCGACCCGTAGATCTCTTCAGCAGCCTCGCTCCCAGGTGGAAGCATTCTAGTGGTAGAGTGGCGTTGTTTCTCGCCCTAGCTTAGGTAAATATCGCATGATACTATCAAGAACTCTTGGGAACAACGAAATGAATACGACATAATATTAGAAGCCTGGATGCACTTGTCGGTTGTTGTTCTGTTCGCGATGCATGACGCAGTGATCATGCGTTTAGCCATAAATCACCTAGCTCGGCGAACAAACCCGTAGTGAGCGGCGATATCTTTCGAAAACTCTTCGTCTGATTTCGTGTTCATGTAACTATATCCCACCTTAATATAACAGTATGTATTTGCAACCACTTCCGCTCTACTAAGCATTCTAGGTACATCACACTTTGGTTTCATTTTCTTCTTCAGAGCAAGCCAGACTTGACGGGGCATTTTGCCAGTTCACGGAATCAGAGAAGATGGCCTATCTGAATCAGGCCTGCTCGATGGGTGTGAGAAACTTCGAAATGGAATGCACATGTTTCGCGGCCCAATGTTACCTGGCTGGCGTCCGAGGTGAGTGAATGACCGGGTCTGGTTTAACGTGTTGTGTACCATGACGTCGCACGGCCGTCGACAACAGTGTTCCCCGATAAATACCATTATGCGTCGAGTTTACTTCAACCACAAAGGCCAATGAACCAATCCAAGTCAGACAGAAGGCAGTTCTTGCATGAACAACAGAAGCATTAAACTGTGTCTGTTGGTTGTTTGGAAACAATGGGTTTAAACAAACTACCGACGTTGTACGTGCCATTAAAGAGTGTGCGATTTCCCTTCAGACATTTTAAGGAATTCCTTGGCTGATGCATATGATCGGAATCGCTCAAACTTATATGGATTGGTTTACCCTAGGGAAGTAGATCCTTCTCAACACTCAAGTTAGAAAAAGCAAAGGAAAGACAGTCCTTAATTGCAAAGCCCACTGATTCTCGTGGCCTAAGTTTCGTATGTGGCGACAAACAGTTTTATGATTTTTAACGGTCTGTTGGAGTGCATGCACGTATAGCATCGCTTTGCACGTCTGAACGTTGTCGGGTGATCGGAAACTGACCGGCCGAGCGGACAAGATTATGGACTAACACTTCGACAAATTTGGTTCCAACCGCACATGATCGCCTACGAAAACTGGTTGCTGATTTCCATCTAAGTAGCCTTTAGGCTTGCCTTCTTTGGATGAAATAGGTGAGAAGAATATTCTTTTTGATCGGGACCGATAGGTAAGACTTAATCCTACACGTTTGTATGGACCGCGTTCTTTAACTGGTGTCCGTCACCGAAGATACTGGTTTGTTGCCAGCCCCGTCAAAGATTCACAGCTCTCCAACCAACCACTTTTGACGATCGGTTTTTGGACACTACCGCGAACTCAGATTACATCATCTTCTGTATTTAATCGATAGTGCGGTTTCCTGAGTGCTTCAAGGCCACAAAAGTATGTACTATGGTCAGCACAAACAACTGAAAATGTTTGACATAACTAGCCCCTTCGCTTCCTAAAATCTTCAGCGTGAATGGTACAGCTACCCTGTGAGAGTCACCGTAAAAGTCTTATTAAATCTTACCTTCAGCTTCAAACGGCATGTGAAGTAAATCTGATGGTTACCAACAAGGATAAAATAGTGAAAAAATGCTCCCGGCTTTTCAGTGTGCAATACCCACCAAAATGTACGCAGGACGTTAACCACTGGTATGCAGATGGGGTGGTGAGGATGGACTGTCCGAGCTGAAATTCGCGACGCCATTGGGCCACACAATTCAAGTTGCTGTTTCGCTGAAAGTCTGCTTCTACGATATCAAGCCAGACATCATGCAGTAAATCCGCTCATTTAAACATCACTTTGGTTCTGACGGGTGACTTACCTAAAACCCAGATGAATTTCTCGTTATGAATTTCTTAAGCTGGATTCTAGGTCAATTTCCTGTTAAGACCGAATTCGTACGCAGCTGATTAAAGTTCATTAATTTTGTGCAATTTGGGTCCAGTTAGGGCATGAATTTGACCGAAATTCGAGGACTGCACCTACCTGATGAACCGTCGTCTGCTGTCGATGAGTTTTTTTAGCAACCTTGTGAGTAGTGCATTATGTCCAGACAACATGGAATTCTGTATTATGGTCCTCAGTGCATGCCGAGACGTACGAAACACACGCCACGACTGATTCTCTCTGTGTTTTCTCATCGTTCATCCTGCACTTTTCCATTGAGTTCACATCATCGCGTGACAATGGAACAAAATGCTCTACTGCTGCACATAATCATTAGCCTTATCCAGGGCATGCATATTTTTCTGTTGACGATACGCACAGATTTTAAATGTATAGAAAGGTCCCATGTCTGTTGCTAAGTTGAACCACTGATTTGTGGGAACGATCGATACAGGAATGTTGCATATGTTTCAACGTATCGAGATGGACGATAGGATAAAAGCTGATGAAACAAGTAATCACAGGAAACAACGTGTACGCCAAATATTTAGAAAGGGTAACGTTCGGAATGACGAGCGCTCGGAGCCTTCAATGCCTAATAACTCAGCTCGTCAGCGGAGGTAGCTGGACTTACACGTATGCGGCCTCGTTTCGCGCCGCCTAGAGAAGTTGCATATATCAGAGATGTCCACTACTGTGGCTATATTTGATCTCTGATCATGTTGATACGTTTTTGTGCTGCCGGTCGTTAACCACCCGTAACCACACTTGCTTGGACCCAGAAGCTTGCGAAGCCAATCCGGTTTCCCCTCATGCACATAATTCAGAACGTGTGAGAGTGTGCACTGAACTATCTAAAAACTTCGTCTTCGGAAAATGCGGGGCAACGTTTCACTTTTGAGACAAAAGCTTCTTCAAGCCAAGTGATGTTGGTCGAGATTTAACGCGGAACGGGAACCAATCAGATAAGTCAACCCAAATCTGACAGGGAATTTTGTGTTAGGGTGGATCACCAAGCGTTAAACCGATGTGGAAACCTACCCGGATTTGGGTTCAGCTTAGTGTGTAGTTCTTCCTGTTCGGTCCACATGATGCTCCCTCCTGAACGTCTTTTGCCCTTTTCGTCCGTCTGTGTGGATTCTGTGAACTTTGATCATGATTTCCACCCTCCCCCTACTTTATGTTTCTGCTAATGATTCTACGTGCACTGATAACCACACATACACACACAGTCACGTGTCGACTCGGCTTTCCATACGCTCGCCAGTTCCACACCCTCAATTCTATTAACGCTGTGATGCTTGATAATTTCCATTGCCTCACCTATCAGCAGCTATGGTGCGAATTGCAGTCCCCGCCTATAACTTTCACATCCTCCAGATCTATTGTATGTCCTGTGTACTGCGATCTCTGAGTCCTTCTTTAGCGCTTGGTATTCTTCCGCATTTCTTGGTGGTTTGTTTACCCTCTTATGCTTGCAAATTCTGGTGTGCAGTTCTCTGGCAGTTTGTCCCATGCAAACTCTAGTGCAATCGTTGCATTTAATTTTATGCACACAGCCCCCAGTCCTTTCATCCGGGAGGGATTCTTTCATCAGCGTACCGTTTTTCCCTTCTGGAAAGTTACTCGAATGTAGACAATTTTAAATACCTCGGTGGCTTTGTCAGATCTGACTGAAGAGTCTAGTGAAATCAGTGCACGAATCTCCAGGGACAAAATCACGTGCTGATTCCCTCATTTGTCGCTTGAAAAAGGTATATCACTGGTTCTCAAGGGTCGCATGAACCAGGCTACAGTAGGGGATGTGTTGTTGTGATGATGATGTGAAGCGACTTCCTTTTTTGACCACCAGTACCTCAGAACTGTTGCTGTGTCAGCCAACGTTAAGGAACTCGTAACCAGGTGATTAGAAAACGGATATCCTGTTATGCAGCGGGTACTTCAGTCGCAGAAAGCATACAGCGTCTTTAGTTACTATGTTCTACGTGTGTCGAACGATCGTCTACCGAGATGAGTGTTATTCTTTTATGGTGATTATGATGATTCAAATAGAATGACGTGGTCATACGGCAGTGAAGTGCCAATATTCTCATGTGGTGATGGTGATTAATCTGATAAGACGTCAAACTTAGTCCGTTCAAGTGGCAAGATGAGAAAGAGCATGGTAATACTCGCTACAGCGATTGATCGCAGCTCACGTCTGACATGCCTCGGCTAGTCAGCCTATTCCGACGGACGCAACAACAGGCCGTCAGTGGAGTATTCGGCTGCGATGCATAGAAGTGTTCAACTCACCTGCATTTACCTAACAGTGTTTGACTGTCCGTGTGCATCATCTCCGCAATCAGTTTGTACTGTCTTCAGTTCCAAGCTGAGCTCCGTTAGGTTTGTACCTATAGAGAAAGACGGTTATCCTGGGTCTCAGAACTTCACAAAATCAATTTCGGGTTTCATCCCATCCACGAAATGAGAAATATACTCAAAAGTGGAAACATTTTCTTCTTTAAGATGCCATCATCTGATCCCCATTGAAACATGCTGTGTTGTGTAATTCCCAACTTATTCAGACTGCTAGGTGGTTACTGATAGCCAAGTGTCTCACGTCAAAATGCTATCCAGAAACTGATGATTTCGACTCTTCAGTATTGGTGCGATACACGCCATTCGTGTCTCACCATCTCGAAACAGCTTTACGGTTTTGTTCAGACTTTTCAGCATAGTCTGACTCCCCCTATTGGGTCGAGTTCATGGTTAAAGTTTAACATTCCTTGTAAAACTTCAAACCGGGTTCATAGCCTCTTTGTTCTACGTTGTAGCTGCGATCGTCTGTGTGACACTTGTCAATCGACTGGAGTCTGATCAAGTTAGACTGAATCCGAAAACCTACGCCAGAATACAACAGTTACCAGGTCAACTGGTTTTAGCCTTGCTGCGAAAACACAACGCGTTATCGGTTTAGCTGCACCCTTGTTGGACATGCAGATCAGAAGACAAATGTGTGATACACAATGCACATGTCCAAGAATTCTACTTTTCAATGGCCTCGCAACCTCCCTCGTGTTTCCGACCCTTTACATTCCAGCCTGAACCTGTACCACTCTGACTTATCTTCGTACAATCTTGCGAAGGATATGTGAAGTTATGCAACAAGATCGGACGTGATCACCCTTATTGCTTCATTTTGCTACTATTCCAGTTTGTATTTCCGTTACAATTTTGGTGTGAACCTCATCAAAATGATTTTGACTAATGCCTCTTTTGAATCGCTGTTTCTTGTTTGTTGTTACTTTTTATTAAGAATTGCTTGAGCTGCAATGTTGTGCGTTTTCCACGTGCGCATGCTCAAAAATTCATTCTCTGCATGGCCACTTTGTTGCATAATTATTTAAACGACTGAAACTTGCACTCGATTTTTAGTCGCATGTGTGCAGCTACCTGTTATATAGATCTCAGGGTTAGCGTGCGCAAGAATTTGCGCTGCCAGCAGGTCCAAAACTAATAGAATACATATTTTTAATGTTTAAATGTCACCGCAAGTTATTGAGGGACCTCCATAAAGGGTGAAGTAAAAAATCGCTGTCGTGTTGAAATGATGAAAGGAGTGTACGAAAATTAGAGGATACCTACAAACGTTGTAGTCATTAAGCAAATATCCGAGATAAAAAACCATTAAATTTGAGTTCAATCAGCAACAATGCAGATTTCTCGAATGTGCTAAAGAGGAGGTGGAAAAATATATAAGCACATTTGCAAGTAGATTTG
>NW_008752249.1:119077-126534 GCF_000715545.1 Opisthorchis viverrini | reverse complement strand
TTACTCCTATATCTGCAACAGAATTCGTTGCAGGGCCGTTTTCCGTTATTCATGCCCTTCATTATTCGTTCGGGTGCTTTGATTTTGAATTTTCGATCACTGCGCGAACTAGTTTTAATCCTTGGGTAACTCCGCCTTCAAACCACTTTTTTGTTGAAAAAATATTTCAGAAAAAATACTCTGGTTCTTAACCAATTCAGCTTAGTTCTGAAATTTAATCAACATATTGTACAGATTGTCCGATGATATCAAATGCCAGTGCTGGGATAGAAACTTTGAACCGGTGAGCAGGGCTACTTAGTGTGAGTTGGTGAGTTTGAGGTTTCATTTTACCTAATCAATGCAGCATTTTATCCTATCAGTAAGTGTTTCTGAGCTTCAATGACAGCTTTCAACTGCCTTCGACGTTTACAAGTCTTTCTACGTTGTGCGACCGTCACATTTGTAACTCGAGACTTTATCGTCGCCTGATCGCCTCCAGCTCTCTTGTTCTTCAGAGAAACTATTAGGTAGGGCTGTGGCGGTCCCCACACCATAGGACCTAACCCGAGAGCACCGCAGTTTTAGCTGGTCTTTCAAAGAACGTGAGCTGGAGAGCTCAGTGGTTAAGGCGTGAAATAACTGACCAAATGTTTCGTGGTCGTAATCCAACTCGTGGGCTCTCAAATGCTCCTTCCTAGGCTGAGACAAACTGGCGATAGTTCATCTCATGTTTTCCGTGAGTGACATAGCAGCTATGCACTGGAACGGTGTTAGAGCTGAGAGTGAGGCTTCATTAGGCCTTTAGATGGCCTCATTCTTAGAAGAGGGAGAAGAGCATGCGACACTTCCACAGTAGGCGGACTTACGAACTGTCGCTGACTGACAGTTTTTTGTGTAGACAGTCGGGATATTTAAGACCCAATCTTGCAGCAAAATTTTACACGCAGCAAGTTCAAAGCTCAGCCGGCATATTCTTTTCAGAATACTGGCTAGAGGTGACGCACACCATACGAAACGTCTCTGGCATGTCAGTCTGACGAAGGTCTGCACACGTGGATTGGCAGCAGTTTACATCGTACCGAAGGTCAAAAAGTTGAAAAAGAGAAGCTGAAGCTCTTTCACTTGGTGTCCCCGGACCTACGGTGTCGGACTATCTCGAACTTTGTCAGGAGCACCCAGTGGCCGGCAAACAAACGGGTGGTGGGTGCAGGGTAATCTGTCCCATTTAATCATCAAATTCATCCGTGTGTGACAGTCGATCATGTGGCTGTATCAGCTGCCCGTAAGTGGAACGTAAGACAAATGTGAAACAGTCGAACCGCGATGATGTATTCTAATGGACCAAGGTTAACAGGATATTCGTCTTAAAATTCGGGACCTCGTTGTGGAGGCGTTTTCCTGACTGACCTATGAGCCAACTTGAGCCCTTCTTGAGGGAGTTTCTGCAGGAACTTCAATATACACCACTATTACATGATGCCGTTTAGGCGTCTACTGTTGCGTAACATAGCTGAGGAAGGACAAGTTTCCTGTCTAGTCCCGACTCATCTGAAGAGAAGCAGTCTCTGGCCTTGACGCTCTCTGTTTAACAACTCCATCCTTTTGCCAAAGACAAAACCTAGTCGATGCAAACTCACGATTCAGCAGAAACCTCAGGTTTCGGAGGGAGTGAGCGGAACACAGACCACACCGTTTCGTAGTGAGGTGTCCAGGTGTTTCCCGGAACAAACCATCTACAAAATCTTCATTCTGTTGTTGCATTAGCCTGTTACGATAGTTGAACGGAGTAGAAGATGCTTTCCAGAAGTTTATACGGTTGAGATATCAACATGGATAACCAGCGGTAGCCGAATTTCTATGCATCAAGATGTCTGATCTGATTGTTCGTTCAGCAGTAAACGACTTCATAGTCTCAGTTGGCTGCATTGGATATCAAAGGAGGTGGTTAGGTGTCCAACCGTTCAAAGTAAATGGTAAATTTATAACTTATCCATGTGATGTGGTCATGAAAACGAGATGTAACACCAAAAAGGATGTAGTAGTATTTGAGACGTGCTTCTGCTGGTAGAACGCGGTGTACATACAAACAGTACATCCAGTGGGAGCGAAACCGCAATAAACTGCTTCAGTAGTTTATGGAAATCGACAGAACACGAACAACGTGCACAGAGACCTCTAACGAACGCGCTGTACACCGCTATGCTGTACTATGCCTGTATGCTTGCTGAACGTCACTCTTTGGTCGTTTTTGGAAAGCACAGCTCTCCTGGCGGCCGTCAGTCAAGTATTCACTCTCCAAACATCAATGGATCACTAAAAACCTTTTTAAAGATTTTGTATCCACTCTTAATCGCAGCATAGTTGGACGGGTTGCGAAACTTTCTATTTTCAAAGACACCACAGCTATCGGTTCTGCAGCATCCGTTTCGATTATTCGTTGTCATCTCACATTCCGCTTCCAAAAAAACAGTGGGTTCTGTGTGGGTTTTTAATGAGAAACAAACCTCACTTGTGGTTGTGCGTGCGCAGTTCTCAACGGTCGTACGTGATTTTCTACTCGCCTGCAAGCGTAGCACAACCACTAACCAGCCGCTACGCACCACTACGCTCCCCAATAACACACTGATGATGTCACCCCGATTGGTGATGAAATGTTTGCAATCTAATTGCCCAGCTCAGCGAACAAGCCAAAGACCATAGTACCAGCTGAAATATGAGGCGCCTGGTGCAGCACATTCAGCTGAGTTCCTGGTGAGTCTCCTGTCAAAACTAAATTCATATGTCGAAATCTGTCCAGCTGGGGTTCAAATAGAACGTGAGGTTGACGAAAACTCGGGGACTGTGCTTACCTGATAAGACTCAAGAAGGGCAAAACCAGTCAAGGGCTGTCGAAGAGTTTTCAGCAACCTTATGAGTAGTTTATCACGCCTACATTCTCCTTCAGCTCAGTTGGCCATTCTTCGCTCTGATATGACGAACAAGCCAACGAATGGATATCTGAAGTGCTCCACTAAACTGTAGAATTGGGATGGGTTATATGACAGCTTACTTCGGAAGGCTGTGGTTCGACTTCGGAATTCACAATCGGTTCATTGAATTTTGCACTTGTTACTTTACTATAATCATAAAAGAGCCCGGTTGGCTTTTGGCGCATGCACCCACCTACCTAGACCCACTTTATTTATTCACCTATAGGTGACGCCTTGAGGCTACCCAATATGGAATGGCATCGGAAGTATTTCTTTTCCTTCTAAATTGCTTAGTCAGTGTGACCGTTTAACAGTCCGCCTGATCTAAAATAGTGCCAACAAATATATCATTCAGTGTTCTGTTAAAAGTCCTCCTAACTTAGCGGTATTATCTCTTGAAGAGTCTGTCTAAAAGAACCTTTCATGCAACTAAATTGAGGAATTTGGCTGTTCTCGTGCTCTATACGGACCTGTCCACAAGGCACGGAAAGATGAAAACACCTCTTGAAAGCTAGTGGAAGTTTGTTGCTTGGCAATTCCAATGGGAAAACATATTTTCCTCATGAGTTGTAACAGAAGAGAGAACGAAATTCTCCATCATCTGCGCAATCAAAGAACGAGGCTATATTTTAATGCCTTTTGTTCTAAGGAAAAATAGAACGATACTTTGATTATATTTTAATCTAGTCGATTTATCGGACAAAGATAGCAAACAATGTGTGCACCCTTATCAATATACCAATCGTTTGGATAACAATCATCATTACTTTGCTCCTCATTAGTAGGAGATTCTCCCTGTCGTTCGACCCCAGCCTCCGCAGTCCACTTCTATTGTCCATATTCATCTTGACTGAAATTCAACCATTTAGACTGAATGCAGGAAGTGCATCGACTTGATCGATACATCGTGGCGACATTCCTCTCTGAAAACACCATTTCCCTTAACTGATGAATAAATGCGACCACGTTTCATCCTCAATGTACCTGGATCAACAAGACTTTCGTTTTCTTCGTACTCTTCACCTAATGGTTTTCGTGTTCACAGGAGTGCCATTAGCTCCTGTGCATTAGCCCTGTATTAGCCCACAATACGACTGGCTATCTAGGCCCCTGTTTGACTCGAGTGATTCGCACTAGACGCTCGTCTTTAACGTCTCATTTTTGTGTTGTAAAACTTTTGATTTACCGTTGTTTTTCTGCGTCTACAACTGACAATTACCGATCCGTTTCAAAAGAATTTGGTAAACAATTGGTAACAGCTAACACCTTTCTTCATGGGTTGAAAAGTCCCCATTACCGATCTGGTTCATAAACACGAATCTCTGCTTCTCTAATCAAGATGGGAACTGGCCTACCAGTAAACAAAAGTGCTGTTAACCGAAGTTGATGTCGAGTTACAGGACACACCGATGAACTTTGGCAGCTCTGTGAAAGCAGTAAACAACAGCTGAGATATGAAAAGGGAGCAAGAAGCTGCTTTTACTGCTTTTACATCAGTAAGGCCCAAGAATATGGGGCAAAAACGAATCGAGAATCCGCTCTACTCAATTAGCTGGATGATCAGCGGCGAGTACGAATATCTACTCTCAGAGGAATTGACAGTTGAACTGGAGGATCTTTGAACACAAGTGTAAATAAAACACCGAAGATCAACAGTCACCAATGAAGAAGTAGGTAAACTCGAAACTCACTTAGTCGGGTCTGATTTGTGAGTCCGGTGCAGTCCGAACTGAGAATTACGGGTACGATTCCTTGAGTGAGCCAATGACACAAACCCGTAAACAGTTTATCAGTGCCTGTTGATTCCTCCTGTAGATCAGTGGGGATCAGCGGTTAAATTTCCTGTTTGTCCTGACTAGTCATGTGTAGCGCTTGATTTATGCAACGCCGTTTTTCTTCCTTGCTGCTCGTTCCCCCTGCTTTTTCTCTCCTATAAGGCGTACTCTGTAGTATCTAATGTCAAGATCACATTGGCAGGCCTGAAACTTAGTGCCAACTCCACCCATTTTCTAGTGTCAGTTTTGACGGAAGAACTGATCACCGTGAGATCGAACCCGGAACCATTTGGACGGTGCTGGTGCATCGTGCCCTCAGCTAAAGACCACAGAGAGTTTCCCTTAGCCCCCGAACCTGCGGACTGTTTTCTGTACCGTCACCTCTGTATACGGCCCACATATACGGTCTCACTGCCCGTATCCGTACGTTTGTATACTGTTTGGCACGCCACTGCTTTCAGAAAACCCTGCTACCTGATTGTTTCTTTTTTCGCCAATACCGATTGCGCTGTTATTGATTGCACGTTCTACTTAGTTTTAAACTCATTTGTTCATATAACCAGTCCTCAACTCAGTATCTACTGTCCTCATCCATCTGTCCCCATTGCTCTGCATGGATACAATCGTCCTGTATGATCCCTCCCTGCCCCCAACCTTACAGTATCGACAAAACATGCATTTCGTCTCAAGTTTTGTGTGACAGAAGCCTCGTCGGTGACCCACAAATGATGCACAGATGCTGCTCATGGCAGCACGCAAACACTCACGCGTTCGGGCTCATACGAAGCAAAAAAAACAGGCGAAAACGACAACCAGTGGTTCATGGACACCTTCGCTTTCTCAAAAATACGAATTCTATTGCACAAATTCAGTAGCCAGTTGTTCAAAACGAATATTACAAACACCACCCACCTCCAACCTTAAAGATACCTCGTTGGTTGCAATTTCTCGAAGCCCTAAAACATCTTGCCTACACTAAGCTTTGAATGTCTGGCTGTTGCAAGCACTGATATTAAAATATGCAGTGCCCAATGTGGATGCTGTTCCGATTCGCTTGTCAATACAGGAAGTCCAACAGCAAGAATTTCCATTAAAATTTGGGCCGACCAGGGAACTTGGTAAACTGTACTCTACTAAAACTTCCTGGCAGGTATAAGAATCACATAGAGCACGTGATCTCGAACTGACAACGAATTATTTCGAGTTCATTGCTCTTGATCCAACGCTAAGAGGCATCACTTGAGAAAATTGCACTTCTAGCAATCAGTTCGAGGTGTGAACTGGGTACCAAGTGCCATGATGCGTGTTAAGTCTTGAACCGGAAAGGTGAGGAAACTTGAAGCATGTTTGTGACATCAATCCCGAGATCAAATTTCTTATTTCATTGGTTGGGTCAATGTGTCAGTAGGCTACAATTTGAAATAGGCAATCCGAGTAGGCTGATATATACTCGGGATCCGAACGAATCGTCAGATGGGAACTGAAGTACCAATCGCAACGCATCCCATTCTTGATGCGAACCCCGGCCCATATACGATACTCGTAAAGGCCTTGTTGGGACTACATGAATTGGATGGAAAGTGGTAATGAAATCTCACTGAGAAGTAGGTCACTGTCCCACCCACGCTAAGCAGTTCCGAGAAAAGAAGACAGAAGAAACAAGCAATGTTTATTTGGGCAAGTCAAGAGAGCGAGGTTAGAAGCACACGAAAATGGAGATGGGCGCTTCAAAGATTCTGTAATGTGTGTTGGCTGTGCTAGGTCAATAGCTGGTATTGCCAAGTTGTTTGAGGAAGACAATTTTCTAGTCACTTTTGGCCGCTGTTTCTCCCCTACTTGACTGCCTGATTGATTAAATGAAATCTCAGTATGAACTTTTATATGTTCCTTCGCTGAAACTCAGCCAAACCCCCGAGGTTGGAGCTTATCCTGGAAGTACAAAATTGAGGCCGGTCACTTCAGTTCACTCAATTGAGGACGACCACCTTACTGGTAGAAGCAAACCGGGATCATTCGGAGAGCAACACACAACACCACTTAAACTGGAATTGTGCTTCATCAAATACAATGCCTAGACGATTCTATGGCCTCTTAATTCGCCTACTCACTGGTGGACTACTCACTTACAGGACGGGACTTTATATAAAAGCCGGAAACAGAAGAATGGTGACAATCCGGCTGCGGATAACGGCAGTCTAGCTTTTGAATTTCAGTACCTTAAAGATAACTGTAAGTCGATATGCTCAAGATCCGTAATTTGAATGCATTTCTCCACCTCAGGCGTTCGGCCCATCTCACCCTATTCTAATGATGAACGTGTTAGTAGGAATCAAGAATGTGCACGCGCACTACACTTGGCTGCACGCCGCTTAACTGTATACAAGCATCAAGTGGTCCGATCACCGTCGATTCGTGAGGCTGGATGGCATACCAGCCAGCCGACTAGCCAGTCTTATGACCACCACACGATCTAGCGCTAAATCTAACTCTAAGTAATTACCGTGAGATATGTGAACGACAACAAACATTCCACGACGAACTCGGGGCGGCATCCAACCACGTGCAAATACCGACGCGTTCGTATGAAGTCGTGTGCAGTGAAATTCATTGGCCCGTGGTCAAAGTGACACACGGACAGCACTACTCATAAGGTTGCTTAAAATGCTTCGACAGCTGACGACCGGTTTCGCCCTTCTTGGGGCTCATCAGGTAGGCGCAGTCCCCGAGTTTC
>NW_008752249.1:117712-118912 GCF_000715545.1 Opisthorchis viverrini | reverse complement strand
TGTTCCACTTGAAGTCAAATTGCACGAAATTAGTGAAATACACTCATTTGCAAACTAATTTGGTTTTGCGAGAGGCTCACCCAGCTGAATCTCTCGTTTGTGATGTCTCCAGGCAACTGAACAAGCTGCACCAGACCGAATGATGACCCTCACACCACCCCACTCTGACAGAGTGATTTTGAACGATCGTTAAAACCACTCAATCATGATATAGGTAGATGAATCGAATCGGAATCAACACATCCAAAACCGGTTAGGTATACTTGGTTTACAGGGACCAACACAACAGCAGCATCCTGAAGAGAGTTTCCTCGGTTAAACAATGGACACATATTGCCACTCGTTAGGAGGTCATCACCTGAAGATAGTTCGAACGGAAAGAAAAGTGCGATTAAAGCTTACAGCAGCAAAACCCCCTTCAATATCTGTATGGGAACCCACTAGGCTTGCCACATGAAGTGACATGAACCGAATCCTGCCAGTACAACAAAGTTAAGACATGGCGTGTCTTTTTGTTGTCGAAAACCGCTTGCCAAATGGTCAGCCTGTAAAATGACAACAAGTTGCCCCAAGTAATAACATTCCAACAGATTAAGAAGGCCAGCCCACAACGGGGAGCAGTCAGCAGTTGCTCAAGACAAAAGACAGCCCGAGGAATGATCAAATTAAGACCCAATGGCCCTGGAGATACCAGATCATCCAGAGAAACACCTTTGTCAGGAATCGAAGGGGAAGATGAAGTGACGGTTTTGAAAAAAAAACGAGTAAAAGTGCATGCAATATTGCAATATTCACTGACTTTCCTGAAATTCTGGGAAAGTACTCAGGCAGAAGGTTCTGTTCGCGTGTAGGAGCCACATCGCAGTCGATTACGTTTCAAATTCAAATGACGATATCAAAGGGTCGGAATAATTAAATATAGAGCGGTAGTAATCAATTCAGGTGCGCCAATAATAATTTAGGATGCAGGAAATTCAACTGTGAAATGAGTCACTGTGTTATATCTGCTGATTCGCCGGCCTGTGGTATCTGCTGCTGACCCGCTCCAGTGCCTAGTGCGGAAGAGAAAAAGATCCACGGCAGGGAACACAATAGCTATATTCCAAAAAAAAGTGGTTGCGAGAGCGCGAGTGCATGCGAGTGCGAAAAGTACAACGGCCTCAAGCTTTTTATTGGAAGGACACTGTCTGAACTTGCTCC
>NW_008752249.1:93570-117589 GCF_000715545.1 Opisthorchis viverrini | reverse complement strand
GCATATTGAGGGGGCGTTGTCTGTCTGGTCGACACCCAGCGGAGCTGAGAGTCTCCGTAGGTTCCGGGCATTCAGTGGTTGCTTTCAGGAAGCTGACCTTTCTGATACACTGGCAAGGGGTTCAAATGTTTTATCTACGGATGACAATGAAATATTAAGAGCGGATAATTGACACTGACGATTTCACCGCATGTGTATGGGTCACAAACTAACTGGGTTAGCAATGGGAGGTCACGTCATGAATAATTTGAAAAACATCGTTTCAGAAGGTCTTGGTAAACAATCGGTAGATTTTAGGTGAGCGACTTTTCGTTTTGGACACAAAAGCTTCATCAGCCTAGTGGGCAGGTCACCAAATTCGCCAGGTTATAAGACAGACGGGGAACCAAACAGTAAGTCAGAATATCACACTAGATCAGTGTTGAGTGTCAATTAACGGCTCTTGTCGGTTAGCGTGGGTGCCAAAATCTTGAATTGATGGGTTGGAGGAGATTCAAATTAGTTCCAATCGGCTCTTGTTCCTTATTCTTCCGCTTCCGGGTGCCTCAACTGATTATTCACCTCGGGTGCCACTGGTCTTCGTGGGCTTGTGAGTGTTTCGACGATTTAGTTGGGGGAAGGGGAGTACGGTTAGGTTAAGTGGAATTCAGGCGATGACTACTCTTCCTTCTGATAATCGCGCACCAGCACGTGTTACCTCGATTAACCCAAGACCGTTCTCCACACGCTTGCTAGTTCCACGCCTTCTATTCTGTTAACACTGGGATGCTTGGTGACTTCTACCGCCTACGCTCTGTGACGTGAACCGTAGTCCTCACCTCAAAATCTCAACACTGTTTAAATCTATTTTGTGTCCCGTGTCCAGTGCGCGTCCCACCGAGTCATTCAGCAACGCTTGATATTCATCTACGTTTCTCGACGGCCTGTTTATTTTTCCACTATGCTCTCTGATTCGGATGTGAAGTTCCCTGGCCGTCTGTCCTATATGGACCTTAGCACAGTCGTGATACTTAATTTTGTAGACACAGTCCCTGGTTCTGTTCGTCTGGATGTGATCCTTTAATTGCACCAGTGCGAAGCGCAGGGTGTTCCCCGCTGGAAAGCTACTTTTATGTTATCCGTGTTTAGAACTCTTCGAATGACCTCCGATGTCCCTGGTTTATATGGAATAACAGGGGTCCCATTCCCCATTGAGTTTTGTTACCGGTACCAAAACCCTCCGCAATCGACGTCTAATCAAGTAAGCTGGATATCCACTACCCCAAAGTTTGTTCTTTACTTCAGTTTGGGCCGCTGTCCGATCAGCTTCTTCTGTGCACAGGGCCCTTTTCGAAGTTCTGAAAGGAAACATTAAAAAGTTAGCCCTACGTGACGCGGACGAATTAGTTAATCGTCGAAACCGTGAAATGAAAACAATAAGAACACAAGCAATAGACTTCTATTCCTGCCGCCTCCTTCTGCTGTGGCTATAGGGTATAAAGCGACGCCAACCACAGTGCGGCTGCCAACAGTCCAATAGTCAGTATTCAGAATACTTCAATCAAATTCCAGGTGGAAGTCGAGCTGGATGGCGAAAATGCTTTCGTCTTTATCGTCAAGTTGGCAGTTCATTTGATTTAGGACCCGATGTGGCTACAGGACAGCGTTGGTTGGTTACCTGAGTTTCGATATGCTGTCAATCGTACATTGTTGGATCGCGCTGAATACGTAAGGTGGACGGTCAATTTGCCCTGATTGACGCATACGTGAAGTCACGAATTTGGGTGTCCAGGTGACATCGTGAGTAAAACGAGTCACAAGATTTGAGGAATGCAGAGAACAAATTCAAGTGAATGAATTTGGCAAAAGCGACTTGAAGATGATGGAGCGAATTTTATGGGATTATACCGACGTAAAATTCTGATAGCTTTTGGGACCGAACTCCAAGTTCAATACTACTGCGCATTAGGAAGCTAGATGTTGGATCTTATGAGAAGGGAGCACATTCCAAGTGAGACAGCATTCTTCCTGTCGAACTGATGCCTCGAACGAGTGGTCACAAAGATCGATGTCAGCTAATTAGCACTGTTCCATCTGACCGCATCAAACTCTCTTAAAACGGGTTCCCTAACTTCACAAATTAGGCGGATTACGTATTCAATATGTGGCCGAGACAGAACACATTTGTCTGTTAACATCAAACAAAGACCACCTTGTTATATCATTGTTTACCACTTTGTGTACAACAGAGTGCGAGCTCCAACCTTTACTGGTGAAATTCCAACTTAATGTGAGCTGAACCAAAGGTGACGGGGTTGGCTGATTGTGAATTTATCATGATTACAGCTGAAGAGCTAAAAGGATCACCAACGTCAACTTCCTGCCTGACATAGACTTTCATAAATGAGCAAACTTTTATCAAAAGTATTACAGGAACGTAGATATACACACTTGAGCAACGGAACCGAAATCTGCGCATATGGATTTACGAAGCGGTCACACATGGACTGAAAACTGCATTCAGTGTTCAGTACCCTACTGTCGTTCCCGCATATTTATCCCGGATACAGCGACTAAGGTACAAATAAATCTTCCCCTTTCCCCAAAATTATCTGCTCCGATTAGAAAGTGATTCTCCAAACTTCAGGCTGATTAACAAACATGCGTGGCGCTTCAGATTTTACTTAGTCTTTTGAAGGAAATCGACAAATATGCAGTGTGTGTTCGTGGCAGCGATGCACGCTGTCCTGATTCGAAGGCCTTATCGGTAGAGCATCACCCTGTTTGATGCGCAAGCGACTGCAAGCAAGGCAGGGTTGATGAACAAGGTGATGAGGTCAAGTAGCCTCCGAACGACGAACTTTATGTGAGCTGGGGTTATCTATGAAGCAAATGCGAGTATTGTCATCTATTTGGATTACTCATTTAGGCTAGAAAACCCCTTTTCAAGTTTGTGTGTAGGTGGTGGGCCAACATTACTGTGTGAAAAGTGAAGACACGGTTGTCCATTCTTTGTTTGCTAGTTGCACAAACGTCACTAAAACTTCACCTGATATGGTTGAAGGTCATAAGCCTGGCGCGTGACGCAGGTAGTAACCGCGTTAGCACATGTGGTCGGTTAAGGTTACAAGTGGGGCAGGAATTGTTACGTTGTTTGTGGGAGCATGATCTGGTGAGTGTCCGCTACAAGTACAATCAAGGGAATGTATGGTGATCAAGAAAATGCGGTCAAGTAACTTTCGAGCAACGAATGACATGTTAGCTGTAATGTACTACTCATAAGGTTGCTGAAAATCCATCGACTGCCCACGACCGGTTTCGCTCTTTTTGGGGCTCATCAGGTAGGCGCAGTCTCCGAGTTTCCGTCAACCTTATGTTCTACTTGATCACTGACATTGACCATAGGTCTTATCACGGTACTGGTTGTAATCTGTAAGACCTCAAAGCTCGAGCCAACATTTACCAACAGTTTCTTCCCGCCAAACCTCCGGACCTTCGAGTTCTTGTTGAATCAGGTGACATCTAAACAAAGTATGTGCCTGAAAATTCCTGAATAGCTGGATGAGCGAAAATCCAAAAACCTAAATGTGACATTGCTGAGTCACTTCTGAAAGGCGCATGTTGGAGGGAATCATATCTATGGAATCGAAATGGGACGAACAGTAGGGTACTTTGGTAGAGTTCTGCACTTTTCAATGTTTTGATTCCTGTCTTGTTGAAAGTGTCCAATGTAACTATGGTCAGATTAATTTATTGAATGACTGACGTCAGAGAGACGTTTGACTGTTGTTTTCATTCCAACAAAATGAGTAAAATGTGGTTTGGTTTGTTTCGTGCAGAATATAAGAACTACGCACCGAGGCTTTGGTTTTACCAAACAAATACTCTCTTAATTAAAGAGGACAATATCATGAAAGTATGATATGAAGCTTGCACCCTCCTCCCACGAAAAAGTATGCAATTTTAGACGGTTCTTGAAGCAAACGCCCTCCTCCTGGAACATTGTGTGTGATCTGGTACAAGTGAAGTACACCACTGTCCGTTTTCTGCTTTGTGCTGCTTCTTTACACTGGCGCGATTCAATCGGAAAATCAATATCATTAAAATGCACACTCACATGACTTTCGCATGCTGAAAATCAACTCTCGAACAAAATCGTTCATGTAACGTGCAAAATAACCTTGAGGAGTGGTGATGTTTGACACGGCTACCTGCCTGGACCCACTTTATACATTTGAGCGAAAAAGAACCATGAATCCATAGGATCAGGACGCCGAAATACGGATTTCGCATTTTCTTGGTAAGGAAAACCTGGAGTGCCTCAGGAATTATAGGCTGAGGATGGGAACAACACAGTTCGTAAAAGAATTTTGCGGTTCTTAGTGAAAGGTATGAGTTAGGTCGTCGTGGAAGGTAAACGTTAGACCATTATTTCAGCTTTCCTATTTGAGCAACATCGCAATACTACAGCTAACACACGGTCACGAATCTCTCACACAACACTGATCGTTATTTTGGGACATCCACCTCACTCCATGAACAGGACGTGATAGAATCCAACCCCGTGATTGTTTAGGCCTTCAAATATTTCTTGACTCCATTATCGATCAACGCCAATGATTGCGCTATCCAAGGTACCGATAGCGATGCCAATACCGTCCCATTGTACTCTATTTATCGTGAGACTAAGAATTTACCGGCGACCTTTTGGCACATTACATGGACAGATTTTTGCATGGGTCAATGTAAATGTTTCATACACGTCAGGGATTCGAGAATAGACTTTCACGGCTAATTCCTTCATAATTTTTCACTTAACGTTCCCAGGCGGAAGAGTGCAAGTATACAGTTTGGAAATCCATCAATACTGTCAATAATTTATGACTAAGCCGCTCAATAAGAAAAGATTTCACAAACTGCGTGCACCATTTTAGGGAGAGGCGGTCCCTTCCTAGGTGGAAGGCTTGTACAGTTTTACCTTCCAGGCAGATTACTTAAAGTATGATGGTAGTTTGTGGAGATTTTAAAATTTTCAACCCAGCTGCTGCTCAAAAGGTCACTAATGCAAATACCTCTAGAGCTTCTTTGGATGCAAACTGATAGTGGGTCCCAAAAAAGGGGAAAGAGCTACACAATACTTAATAGATTTTTAGGAAATGGAATCGATTTCTAGAAGGGAGATATGTCTTCCAAACTAAGCCACTTTGACCCAGGTGGATTGCGAAATTTAAGACCCACATAGCTCATCACTGTTATTATAACGTGTGCTAACACACTTTAATGAAGTCTGTCGTCCATAAGCAACCATCTTCTCGAAGATGGTAAGCGGTATGGCGCCGACTGATATCAGTGGCGACTGCATTATTCCTACGGAGTGACGGCAGAAGCCATCTAGCGCTGAACCGATTGCGTCTTTGCTGCGAACTGTCGGCTGACCAGTATATAAGCCACAGATTTGTGCTAGAGGCCAAGTCTGGGTAGATAAAACAAACGCAAAATGACTTTTCTGGTGTCATGAGTAGACGCGTGCTATGCCCGTCAGTTGGAAAGATTATCCATGGCCGAGCTCATTTACTTATCGAACAAATATCACGTAGCTGGCAAGCAACCGCGTCAAAATCTTGTAGCTTTCGGTTCTTTTCTGGGAATTACAAGGGCCCCAAGTGGCCAAAAATGCTTGTTGAATGTCCCTTTAAAAAGCCTTGTTTCAATCTTGCACAGCGGATTGAAAAGCCAAATTTTACCTGTCAGTTTCCGTGGGCGTTCCTATTAGTTCACTATGACTGACCACAGTGTTCGTTTTGTCCCTTGACGATCGATTTAGCGGATAATTTCGTGTGATTTAATCACTGCAACTTAAATAAAGGATGTTTCTTCCTTTGGTTTACACACTGCTGTTCATTACTAAGGCACAGTCCCAAGGGTTTATTAGTTTGGTCCTTTAAAACGTATCGACTTGTTCAACATGACTTTACATTCTATCCTAAGAACCGAATTCAAGTCAGGTTTTACCATACTGACATAAACGCATGGGCCAAAATGTATGTTTATAGTACAGTGCAGTACTATATGGTATAGCATAATGTAGTATAGTGTAGCGTAGTATAGTATAGAATGATATATTATGGTATATTATAGTATAGTATAGTATACTTATAGTATAGTATAGTATAGTATAGTATAGTATAGTATAGTATAGTATAGTATAGTATAGTATAGTATAGTATAGTATAGTATAGTATAGTATAGTATAGTATAGTATAGTATAGTATAGTATAGTATAGTATAGTATAGTATAGTAGGTCTCAACAAAATATCATCATCACCCAAGAAAATAGAAAGTTATGCAGGGGCGCTGTTATTGCTCCCTAATTGGACAAACTGCTGTTTGACTTTTCCCCTGTTTTCGGAAACGATGTTCTCTGTTCTGAGTTCGGCACATCTGTATTTGGGAACAAGAACCAGACTGTAATGTGGTTAACAAGGATACACTCAAAAACACTGATTATCTGCGTGGGTACAAATTTTTGTTGACACATACTTCAGTAGGAAACCTATGCGAAAATTCACATTGTCAAAATTAGACCTGTTGAAAAAACGATATATGTTGAATCTAATCACAGACTACCCATCACGTGTTGTGTATTGGCATTTGTCGGGTGAACGGTTCTTAGTTTCAAATGCATGAGTCAAAAGCACCGAGGACACTTTCAACCAGTCGTATGATGACTGTTCTATGTACTATTCGTTTGCACAAATGCAACATGTTCTATTCGACTTTACTCAACAGAAAGAGTCTATCCATGTTTTCGCACCCAAGTTCAGATTCCCCGGATCATGAGAAGAACAGAGGTAGCGAATAAAGCTTGTTTTCTGTGATTGATCCTCTAAGGTGATGCATCACAAATTTACATGATGACAGAAATCACGTGACGAAGGTGGAAATCGGGTGTACAGACACTTTCTTCTATGATAAGGTTTTTTAGCTGGGTGTCCCTGTTAAGAATTACTGTGTATAGAGGACACCAACACGTATTTAAATGAGTCAGTACATTTAACGAGCTCGACCAGTGAGCGTGATGAGCCCAGGAAAACAATACTGGACCTGGTGACCATGGCAACTGTGAAGATACCCTTTTCACATGTAGTCGGTTATCAATTTCCCATTGTCCATGTAAACCAATCAGAATTCTTGAGCACATTACTGCATGCTTCATTAACTCTATAGGTTTTGTGGAGCTTCATTCAATCGGTAGCATGACTACGAAAGTAACAAAGAAAAAGTCGACCTCGAGCGAATCCGAGACGGAGGATAGCAGTGAGGAGGAGAGTGAGGAATCAGAAGAAGAAAGTGAGGCATCAGAAGCCAAAGTGGCGCCTGGAGGACCCGTACAGACAACGAGTAAAGAGAAAAAGTCTTCGCGTACTCAGTCCATGTCGATAGAAGAAGTTGTCGATGCGAGAATGACGTCTTTAATCAAAGAACTGCAACAACTAAAGCAGTGGAGAACGGACATGCAGACAAGTCAGGAAAACCTTGTGGAAAACCTAACTCAATGTACACAATCGGTTGATGAAATTACGAGGAAATTAGACCAGCTTTCAGTTAAATGTCGAGATGCAGAAGAAAGACATGCGAAACTGACTGAATTGCTGAAAAGTATGGATGAACGTCACAGTGAAAATTTGAAAGCTCTCAAAGAACTTGTTGAACGAAATAAGGTGACAACCAGTGCCGGTTATGTGAATCCTTCCCCTGACGGTGAGTTTGAGAGTTACCAAGCCCTCAACAGAATGACTGCTGTTTATTTTTCTCCAGTTAACTGATTATTCGGATGGAGGTATTAACCTAATTTACGGTGTAATTTCAATAGCTGTTTCATATTCCCAGGTTTTTGATAAATTATCCAGCGAATCGTTGGGAGCAAAAGGAGGTTTTGAATTGTTTCACCTGAGATTTTGTACTTTAATGAAAGCCAATGTGGGCTGAAGAGCTGAGACGCAGCCGTTTCATCTTCATTGAAAGGCTTCAGCAATACGCATCTTACGAAGCACCGGAGGTTGGAACCCTCCAGCTCCCGACTAGTAGTTTAAAACTGAGCCGCTAGGCCACGAACTGCTGCTAATTTCCGGCTCTTTTTTCTGCCAGCCTTAGCTTAAATAAATTATGTAGCAAAGTATTTAGTGCTCATGCGCACCAACTTTGCTGTGGCTTGAGGTTAGACAACTCCCAGATAAGGTGAAATCTACAGTGGGGAGTCTGCAACTACTGAGCATTCTGTATATTCTTCCTTAGAAATGGAGTCCCGACGCAGTCTTGAGACCCCTTTGTGGTGTATACTTTTTGGAAAGGAATACCAGGCACCACATCACTGAGTTGGTTCCACTAATCTTATCATGTATATGGACTCGAGAACAAATTTCCCACCGAAATGCTGTGCATGACTTAGGTGACCGACTCAGATGCTGACCTGAGCCACGAACGAGACCATGATGGCTGTCAGCTTTCTGTTGACACCTCTGACACCTGGATTTTATGAACTAGTAAACGACGTAAGTTCGCCAATCTAGAAAAAAATAATCTCAAAAAAAGTCATCAAAATTTGTTTACCTTAAATTTTACCAACACTCAACGAACTTTACCAGTGCTTGTTGATCACGTGGCTGTTGATCTGTTCGTCGAGCTTGGCAACTGACTTGTGAACGTTTCGTCACCAAACGAGGATTCATCATCAGCGTGGAGTTGTGTAGTGACGAACTGTTGGCAAGTCAACTTCCAAGCTCGATGAGCAGATCAACAGCCACCTGATCAACGACCGATAAACTTAAAAAAGCTAAAAATAGTTCAATGCAGTACCGAACTTTCCCAATAGTTTGTGAGCAATAACTGCAGAAATAAGGTATGCTTTATATTTTGAGGGAAAATACCAAGAAGGTGAAATCTCAGTGAATGTGAGAAACCGCCATGCTACGCTACCCCTACATGGATCCTGGAGACAGGCTGAGAGGGCGGCCGTAGCAGCTACTGATGATTGGTCGATGTGCTAGATTTTGACTGCAGGCTGTTCACTACCCCTCGGCTGTCGTGCGAGTGCTGTAGCTTGGGTTGACTTTCAGAGGCGAGAGTATTGATCGACCGAAGAAGCGCATCGCCTACCTGTCGGTGCGGCTTGCTGTGGTGAGTCATCAATACTGAGCTTGTGCGGCGGCTGTGCCTACACGTTCACGTGGGTTAAGGTGAGACTCAGGCGCTGTGTTTTGCATGGGATGCGCAAGCCTATCTCAAGATTCTTTGAATCAGCGTGTGCTTAGTATGGTCGGCAGGCGGGTAGTCAAAAGTGCTATGCAATTGTCCCCGTAGGTGGGCTTGACTAAGGGGAATCCAAACTCATCAATAGGTCCAATACCCGAGGAGAACGTTCTATTGGTATACGCTCTTCTGAACGTATTCAAGCCGCACGACGAACTCAATATTGTGAGCACTGTTGATTCCTTGGAACTGGTAGTGAGTGAGCTAATGGCCTTCAAAGGACTACGATGTTCACGTTGGAATGTGAAAGGGCAAACTTTCCACGGAGTGACCAACGTGTTTCGACTTATTCCATTATGCGTATGCACGCTCATTCCGCAGCTTTGTGATTCAATTTGTCCTTGTCTGTGTGGTGTTCACCGCATACTACTGAGCTGTCAGTTTGGATCCCGGTTGACAACGAGGGATCCAGCTGGATCTAAGGTAAACCTTCTATCATAAACAAATTGGTATCCAGATGAGCGTTTAAGTTGAGATTCGTGCTATTCGGGTTCAGTTAGAACATGAGTTTGGCAGAAACTCGGCCACCGTGACTACCTGATGAGCCCTAAGAAAAGCAAATCCGGTCGCGGGCTGTCGAAGAGCTTTCAGCAAACTTATGGGTACTTCTATAGTCTGTTCATTACCTAAGCACCACACGCTACTCATCAGTTTGCTGCAACCTCTTTGGAGAGTTAAGACATCTCAAATATTATCCTAAGTGACACATGACGGGACTGGTGTCTTCTTCATGTCACCTACCTTCCTTTTGTGGTAGGCTTCACGTAGTCAGAATACTCCGTTGGAATGTAGGGATATTTCAAATGGTACAAACTTTTACTATTCATGGCCAGAAGAATGGTTTTGAAAGGGGATTAACAGGGTTATCGAGTTTTCGGGAAAGTTTACAAATAATCGGTAGATTCAATAGTTTATTAAGTTAAAATCAAGTGCTGTGCTCCTAAAGTCTTTTCTCTCAACATTTCGGAAGCCTTACTTTTTATGTTTGGGCGGCTGGGTTTGAATGAAGATTTTATTCAATAGTTTGAGGAGTTTTGCAGGAGTATGCAAACAGCTGATAATGAGCTTTCAAAAGCAGTTTACTTAGTTTAGGCGTCTCGTTGCGCTCAATCTCGTCAAGTTTGCAAGGTGAGAACAAACGAACGCTGTTAGTTTCCGGAGTTCCAGTTTTACACATCCTTTGGGTTTACGTCAGCCGACAGAATGTTCGCCATCAATCGGTCTTCTCATGGACGATGAGAGGTATCGCTTCAGAAGAGTAGGCTTCTACGGTGAGATCTTTTCATTCGCTGGTGGGGTGCTAAGTTCTGGGAATCTTTGTCCGATCGTGAAAGATTTCTCCACTTTCACGCTGCCCAAGCTTAGGCAGAAGCGGCCGAGATACAGAGGTTGACTTTGAATCACCGACATTCCAGTCAGTAATTTCGCGGTTTAAACAGTGAGCCACCTCGAAATTCAAATATCGATTGGTTGTTTTCTTATCTAACAAATGTGCACAAGATTCAATCATTACCATGGATGGGAAGTTTCGTAGCTCAACCTGTGACGTTAATAGCGGAGTTGTTATCCTAGATTAGCGATTCTGTTGCAAAATTCCTAGGCCCCGTGAACGACTCAAGCATCATCACGGATGTTTTGACCCAAGCCACGTAGTGCAATCGTGTCTCGAACAATGCCAATTGGAATATCGTGAAAAGAACTCTTTTCGTGACTTCCTGAATAGTGTAATGTTTCCGAGCTACATGTGTTTAGCAACTTGGCTAATTTCGAAGGAGGCTGACACAACAGACCAATGATGGACAGCTCTGCTGGGATTGGTACTGGGTTACCCAGGTCAAAACAATTTCTGATATTGTTGCGAGAGTCAAGTAGTTCCAGGACGGGATTAGAAAGGAGACAGAACAGGACGACGTAATGTACGCTTTATTCGTCTAATAACTGTAGTACATGAGCTGAAAATAGAGTGAGAATCACGAGTTAATGGGTTATGCAAAGATATGGGTTATGTAGTCATGACATTCTCCCCGCCTTGGAATAAGTGTGTACTTTGCGGAGAAAGAATGTAAAAAAAATAAAAGGCTGTAATAGTTACATGGAGTCGTTTACGCCTCTCTGTTGCGTAGATTATATGGGTGAGTGCGCTGTTGTCGGATAAGAATGTCCGAGTGATTTCCTGGATCTGCACTAGAATGGGATGGCGAAGCATCGTTAATAGGCAAGAGTTCAGTTTCTGAGCAACCACGGTGGATTGTTGGTGTTGCGTGAGGCTCCTCTTGTTCGGCGATATGTATTGGTTCCTGTTCTGTGTCGGATGTCATGTCGTTGCCTTTGGGAGCCAAGCGGCGCAAGGATACTGTTTCGTGTTTGCCATCTGGACGAACTATGTGGGCTTACTGTGGATTACAAGAGACGAGTTCCACTTCCTCTACCAGAGGGTCATATTTAGAGACTCGATCATTGCGTTTTAAAAAGATTGGCCCAGGGACAGTAAGCCAGGTAGGTAGGGAGGCACCGTTGGCTGATCGTCGTGTGAACGGCATAAAACGTTCGTGTGGGGTACAGTTGATACTAGTACATAACAGGGATCTGATACAGTGAAGAGCATCAAGGAGGACAGCCTCCCAATGTGTGACAGGCAAGCCGCGCGATTTTAGAGCCAGGCAGATGGTCTTCCAAAGGGTACCATTAAGTCGTTCAACCTGACCATTACATTGTGGATTATATGCAGCGGTGTGACTACTGGCAACGCCTTTATCGAACAAAAATTGTTTGAGTTCAGTTGATATGAATGCAGAACCGCGATCTGAGTGAATATAAGCAGGCATACCAAACAGTGAAAACAGTTGACTCAAACAACGAATTACAGTGGAAGAGGACGTATCGGCGCAGGGATAAGCAAAAGGGAATCGAGAATACTCGTCAACGATTGTTAAGAGGTACTTATTACGAGTGTTTGAGGGAAGTGGGTCTTTAAAGTCGATACTAAGGCATTCGAACGGTTGTGTGGCTGGCCACGAAATGTGTCACAAAATTTTAGTTTGAGCTCGGAGCATGTGGAACAGTTGGACACCACACGTCGGATATCGCTGACTGAAAAAGGAAGGTCCTTAGAACGAACAAAATGTGAAAATCTCGTGACCCCGGGATGGCATAGTATGTTGTGAAGCTCTTCAGATTTTTCCGTCCCAGCAATGTTGGCACAAAGGTTACGAGATAGGGTATCAGCAACGCGGTTATCTGTTCCAGGTCTATAGACGACGTCATAGTTGTACCCTGCCAACTCGATTTTCCACCGTTCAATCTTGTCGTTCTTTATTTTACTTTTCTGTTGGTTGCCATACATCAAGGCGACCGAACGTTGATCCGTAATCAATTTAAAATGTCTCCCGAGGAGATAGTGGCTCCATTTGCGGATCGCTTCGACTATAGCATATGCTTCTTTTTCAACAGCAGAATGATTTTTCTCGCTTGCAGTCAAGGTTCTGGAGAAAAAGGCGACCGGCCGGCTACCCTGGCTCAGGGATGCACCAATAGCGATGTCGGACGCATCAGTTTCAACAACGAGAGGAATATTGTAGTCGACAGTAACTACCATCGCATTTTCTAGTTCGTGTTTAAGGTTCTCAAATGCTGTTCGGGCATTCTCCGGGAGCGGAAATATTTTGTTTTTAACCAATGGATGAATTTTGTCAGAGAACGCCGGTATCCACTGTGAATAGTAGGCAAACAAACCAACGGCTCTTTGCTGCGATTTCCCGTTCTCTGGAAGTGGGAGTTCTCTTATGGGGCGCATGCGTTCTGGGTCAGGTCTTATAATACCTTTGGAGACCTTGTAACCTAAGAGAGTAATCTCTTCAGTTGCGAAGCTGCTTTTCGTATCGTTCAAAGTAATATTGTATGTTTTTGCGACATCGAGAAAATGCCTAAGATTACGGTCATGTTCATCTCTCGTTTTGCCGCATATAGTGACGTTATCGATATAAGCGAATGTGTCTTTTACCTGTTCGGCTTTGATTATATTGTTCAGCGTTCGCTGAAAACACGCGACCCCGTTTGTCACTCCAAAAGGAATGCGCCGAAACTGGTATAGGTTCCCCCCAGCTTCGAACGCTGTGAATGGCTTGTCTGACTCGATTATTGGAACCTGATGATATGCACTCTGGAGATCCAGTGTGCTGTAGACGGTGTAGCGTGCGATGGTTTCAATCATTTGGTCGAGTCTTGGTAAAGGATAAGCGTCAAGGTAGGTGAAGCGATTGATTGTCTGGCTGTAGTCTATCACCATGCGTCTCTTGTGATTTGCATTGCGGGTAACGAGCACTTGTGCTCTCCATGGAGAATTCGATGGTTCGATTATGTCATCGGTAAGCATTTGGTCTACTTCGGTTTGTATGAATGTTTCGTCTTCCGGTGTATGACGACGACTTCCTGGCATGCGTGTTTTAAGTGTTAGTTTTTGTTCTGGACCGTGTGATACGCCTGCGAATGAGGAAAATCTTTCGCGATGATGAACTACCGCCTGCTCGGCCTCCATCCACCCAAACATTCTGACGTTCAGACAGTTCAGAGCAGAAGCCAGTTGTTAGACTGCTCAACTATTTTTTCGCAAATTCGGCTGCTTTTTGACTACAAGCTGTCACCTTCAGTGGACTGACCCGTTTTGATTGACCGAGTTTGGTCCCGTTCCTTTCATGTATCAGGTGGAATAAGATCAGCTTCACGATGTCACACGTACATACCTGTGCATACCTGTTATAGCGAGAGTGTAGCTCGTTTTTCGCACGGGTAGGGAGGATATCACCTGCAAAGAGAATTTAGTCTTCAAAAAAACTTAGCCAGAAAGAAAGGCACTTCATCGTTTCTCTCAAGGAGAGGTTACTGGGTTCTCAGTGAAAAAGAGTATTACCACAACTGTGTTTTGTCCACAGGTGTTAGTCGCAGACAGGTGTTTTAATAAACGGGGTGAATGTTTACTTCCAAATCATATCAAATTATCATTTGAGCTATGTCAGCCTGCATCTAAAGTGTAGCCCATCGCCCGTCTCTGTACAGCAGTTTAGAAACAATACGTACATTATCAAGCATTGGGGTTGGGTTATGTAAAACTATCCAAAAATAACCTATTGTTCTTCGATTTTCTCAAGTGTCGCTTTTAATGAGAAAGCGTCTTTGCAAAAGAAGATTTTTGGTGAAAATCGGGTCGTTTTGGAAGGTTTGTGGACGGGATTCCAACGTTCTCTCTGAGTTCCGATTACCAGGATGGCACGCCACTGTATCTAGGACTTGGGAAGAGCAACCGGCAGGTCAGAACGTTGATCCATCCCCATGAGAATGCCTAACCGAGTACGCACAATGGGCAGTGGAAGGAAGGAATGAAATTCATCGTACAATACGATTGCGACCTGATTAATTAATAGGCATGAGAAGGTAGGGCATCCATAAAATGTTTCGCTCACTTGACAGTGATAATTAGTAGCCTACTTTCAAACGGTAAGGCTTCGATTGATTGTTAGAAGGCGGTAAGGGACTACCGTAGATATTCGTGTTTCACCACCGCGATAGTGTAACCAGACTAGGTAGGCGTTTGAGATAGTATAAAGTCAAACGAACAGAAGGCCATGGAACAAATGTCAAAAAGCTTAAAATATCTGGAACTGTCGTGTGATGTTTTGTCTTTGTGTTTTTTTTACCGCAGCATTTCGGCTGTGAACCAAGGATTGTCCTTATATCGTGCCCCAATTTCATATAGACTAACCGCCTATGTAGGACAAGGTCCAAACTGCAGTTGTCTATTCCAAAGCGCCTGTAAAGCCAGACAGAACGAAACTACAAGCAGGAAGCTGGTGGGGTACACTTGCTCTTTAATTTCGCTGACAAAGTCCATTCTCTATGAACAAAGTACCTATCCCGCAAAACCCCAAAACTGCAACCAAAAAGTTGCTCACTAGGTTTCAAACGTATGTCATGCTACCTGACTGGGAAGTAATGACTGGCAGGTCAATCGATCGTCACAACCAGGACAGTTACTGGGTCGGCTTTGAATGAGTCGGGAACACCAATCACATCGCCCAAATGTTAACAGGCTCGCCTGTTCAGACGTGAAAAATCAGGTGCGTCCAGCATGCGTTGGTGGAGTAGCGGCTACACGCTCGCCCCGCATGTCAGATATCCGGAGTTCAGATCCCGGCACGGCCTTCGAATATACCCTAATAAGATGGAAACTCTAGTCCAGTGCTTCTCTTTGGTGTGAACTTACCGGAATAATTACGTCAGAGCAGGAGGACGACCGTTCAAACGAGAGTGGTATGACTATGAACCGGATACATAAGTTTTGAAAGCCAGTTTGAGGAAGTGCTTGTGAAAAAACAGCCAACATTATTTGAAAGTTGCTTATTGTACTCTGGGAATCAAGAGTAAGGGATCGCTACTTTAATGAGTCCCATATAAAGTGCAAATAATGAGATCGCTTGTTATCAGGGCATGACTGTGATTGTATTTCATCATGTGAGTAGTGTGCTTTACATCTTCCGTGGGCTTACTGAACATTTCCTCTGCTTTACAGGCAGAAACCTCAGAAACTCGAAACCAACAGATGTCATGGATGTCGTTAAAATGACGGCCGGTCTCGACCCAGAAGCGATTCAGTTCATCAGTGAGAGAATGCTTGAAGCCAAACAGATGAGATTTCACGAGCTTCTCAAACGCATCAACTTGTGACATTCCACGTGAGAAACACGTGAAATGCGCACTTTTTCGAATAGCTAAAAATACATTCCAAAATACCAACAATTGCTTCATTCAGCCAAAATAAACGATACATTTTTACTTTTTCAGCGCTATTTTTTGTTCATGAGAGGATCACTGACCAAGTGTAAGAAGCATTTGTGCTAGGATATACTGCACACTGGTGAACGAATAAGGGTCCGACGAGAGAGTGGTTACCCATCAAATCAAATTCATGTGTACCATGGCCTGCTGGTATACACATAAGTGATAAGGGAATTTCAGCTTTCGATTCGAGGCTGTATGTGTGAAAGCATCAATAAACGCCTGTTGTTATGCTCACAAACCAGAAAACGCACACCTCCAAACTATGTACGTTGATCCATCATACTATGGACCCACCGTATGTCTCTTTCAGTCGAATGTTCCAAACCAGGTTATTGTGTGCTTGCTCATCTTACCGTCCAGCAAGTGCTTTCCATTCAAAGTGATTTCATCAGAGTAGAGTAGTGGTAGGTGTTGCCCAGAGTCAAACGGTCAGGACGAATATCAGGCTGCCCGCACCAGGCCACCATCTACTTAGTCAAGCACGTGCCCCAAGTCGTTCAGACCGTGTCAAAGTTCGCTTCATTCTTTGCGTGATACTCAGCTGGCCACTGCCTCTGTAAGTAATTGGTGCAATTCGCGCACACTACCCTACCCGTCGTGACAACCTTTCCCTTAACGCTGTCTGTCCGCCTATGGATTCAATATGGTTATCTTCATTCTTAACTGCGCGCCTGTTTTTTCTCCGGTAGTCTAACTTTGCTCACGGGTCTTTTGAGCCCCTACTCTCTCTGTGTGCCGCATTGTTTGTTCCGTGAGTTCATGTACTGATGCGTCACCTCAATTGTAACTCAGATACCGTCGCAGAATCTAATAGCTGTATTCTACCTTGCAGAAGTCCTAGTTGCTAAGGCGTCCCGGGGGAAATTCGGCTCGGATACTGACAAAGAGTTTGAGCTTCATGTTGGTTTTTTAAATCCAAAACACAGCGTAGTGGAATGAGAGGTAATCCGGCGTTTTGGTTGCAGTGGTCAGTCTTTTTCAAGAATCTCTACAGTCAGTTGAATGAGGGTCAGTTGTAGTGCTCCTGCGATCAGTTGGCAACCCGGTGCGACCAGTGTCTGTTAGCTCCACGTTTGTTCAGTTGGGCATGATTGTGCGTGTACTTTGCTTGGGATGTGCTTCCGTTTATTGTTGTGACGACTGTAGTGCGCCTGTTTTGACAACTCTGGCTACCATGCCTACTAAGATGTGCAGTAAGTCCAAGCAGGACGGAATGCCGGAACCGTCACTACGGTTGACGCAGTTCGGTTGTGCTGATCTTCAGCGCCCCTTGCAACTGGCTGTGTACCATTGAAGTTGATTTTAAGGTTTGACTCAAGTGCGTGAAGTGCACTGGCTGATTCATGGTCAAGTCTTTTCCTTAAACTCTGGTTTTCAACGGTGGTCGAATGTGAATGCCAACTGGTCACGGGAACAAATCAGTCAGAATGAACCCAAATGACACTGAATTTACCTTGTATTCAATCGGTCGTAGAAATCCTTAAAAATGATTGGTCACGTTAACCGAAGCATCGGATTATAAAACCTTATACCACTACACTCTGTTTGGAATTTAAAAATCCCATATTTCAATTATTACTTCCCCCTTATCGATCGTATTTTGGTGCTTATGCTGCACAAGAAGTGACATGTTTCTGAACCAGACCAGAGGTTCCTACCTACCCATATGCTGTTGGTCACAATCTTGTTGTCTACCACCCAGTATCCAAACACCAGGTCTCTTTCCTAGGTCCGCGTATGTACTTTGAATTCATGACACGACTCAATGAAGTAAAAGTTCTTGAAAAAGTGCCACTATATAAAACCGGAGGTGAGTTTTCGGGGAATCAAATCACTGTACGTCTGTCAATAATATAAGTGGTTTCGAACATAAGCTCAGACTGTCCGAAAAATCGATGTCGCTCCTCCAACCTCGTCAACATATCGTACTTTGTGTCAAGTCGCACGGACCGTGAGTTATCAACCGCAACCAAACAACGCGACTCGAACCTGAAGAACATGACTCCAAACCTGGTGCTCATTCAGTAGCCTGCCATTAGCCGGCGTACTGTATGAATCCATCACCCGCACTCATAAAAACATCCCCTCAAACCTGTTCGAATCGGAAAGTTTACGCCCATAGTACAACATGCGTTATTTGATGCAATCTCCCTAAAAAAGTCAAAATTTCACGAAATTTCGTGACCCGTTTTGTAACAGCGTGTTTCAGTGAAGCATTTTGCTGCCATTCCTATGAATCCAAACGGTCAGCCTGTGCGAACTGAGGTGACCTTTATTACTTTGTAGTTAAACCAAGTCATTCTTTATGTTATTGTTCATTTTCCGGTTAAATTCCACGTGTTTTGTACAAAACGTCGACGAATCTGAAGTAACCAATTGGGTCAATTGGAATATTTCATACAGAAAACGCATCACAAGATCTGACATTATTTTCCAGTTGGGCACCACTGGAGAGCGTAGTTCAATGTTCGGTAGCCAATGAGAGGGATCTGAAATAACAAACGAGTAGGTATTCAAATGTTTATCACCAGGCCAACAGAATTCTGGTCATCTGATTGAAGCACGCATTTTCGTCTGTTCAGTCAAACGGAGTCCTCAGTCTTTCCAGCTCCATAGCTCGAGAAGAGGAGACTCTAAATTGGAATGACAGTGAGGCTCTATCTATTATTCTGGTCGCAATCTTGTCCAGAGACAAGATGATGATGGGTAGCTGATATATAATCACCGTATACGTTTTTGTGAACAAAATCACCGAACGAGAACAACCGAGCTGGTGTCAGTTCGGGGGATGGGGTATGATTTCCCTTAGAGGAAAGTATGTATGTATTCCAAATTTCGCTAACAAAACAGCGATACACTACAACTGGTGTATTTATATTTGGACTTCCATTTAGAGCACTAGCTAGTTGAACAGCATCCTCTTATAGTCTCCTATTTATCGTCCACGAAAACCATCAACACAGTGAAGCATGGCAAACTCCTTCAGGAGCCTTTATTGTACAAATCTGGCCTGGAAATGCATCCGAGTTGCTTGGTTAAGTCCGGACTTTTGCACAAACCCATTGTGGAGACTCTCATCCTGCTATGAACAGTCTCCTCAACGCGGGATCAATCGAATAGCGAAACTCGAGCTGTGTTAAGTATTCACAACCATTAACGAATTACACTCGGTTGCAAGTCACGGTTACCTTAACGACTGACTCCAATGATGGCCCACCCTTACATCAACGTGGCGTAAAAGAAAAACTATATCATCACATAATCGCAATGTGACTTTCAAGGAGGACATCTTCTTGATGGACTGAGACGAGGAAAGCACAGCTGGTCGTGGACTGTCCAAGAGCTTTTAGTGGCGTCCGACGTCAATAAATTATGCAAGACTATACTAAATATTACTAGTGATGTTCTGTGGTTGCCATTTGCTGGACGCTGAACTCTTAGCTATGTAATGTTGATGGGCTAAATTCAAACGAAGGTACTTTATTACCATGTGAGGAGTTTTTCAGTTGTATTTTCAGCAATGCTCCACAATTTTGCGAATAAAGCAGCAAACATCTATCCGTCAAAAAAATACCAGAACTCATTTTACCAATTTGATTGAATCGAAATCTACATAGCGTCAACGAAAAGGGGACTACACATTGGGAATGGTGAGCATAACAAAAGACCAATCAAGTCACTGGGATACATAAATGAACGTCAGGCACCCATCAAAGACTCTGAGGGAACGGAAACTGTGCTAGAAAAAAAGACGTTAAATAAGCCCAGAAAAAGAAAAAAGGTTTGCGATGGAGGTTACGAAACCCATGATTATTTGTAAATTCGATTGACCGTTTCGGAAATTTCATTTAAGTTCTCTAAGCTTCCGTATTTGGGATTGCCTTCAAGTGCGATAAGCACGATCACCAAGTTAGGCCACAAGCTCAAAATCTGGTTCTGATGGACCCCACTAAATGTCATCGTCTGGGCTTGTTTTCTGATGCCATTCTTCTGTTTCCACGGCTAAACAAAATCACAAATATGTCCATTGAAGGGGGTAATAACTGACATGTAAAGCCAAAACATGAAGACAGAAGTGGCTGTTGCATGATGAACCAGATGTGTTGCGCCACGCGAGAAACGCTTTTGCAGCATAAAACCACCAAATTCTTCTCAACAAACCAGGAACACGACATACACGAACAAAATCAGCCACTGGTGTCGCACTCGGATTTGACGTCAGTCAGCATAGAGTTCTGATGTACTCAGTTGTCCAGATGCGACATATTCATCATAAGTCGTCCACTTCGAAAAATGATGAAACGAAGCAACCATCCATAATAAGATAATGAACCGTGTAGCTAATACCCGGAATTTTGTGCGCATCACTCATTCACTTCTTGGCTATGTGTCGACTACCCTGCGATTTTTGTAAGTGGAGGTGTCCAAATCTATCTCTGTTGCTCAAGTATCATTTGAATAGCTTGGCTTTATTATGAATGATAAATTGCAGGGTAGCGGACACGCAAAGCTTACGCAAACCAACATGGTAGCTGACCCGGCAGCGGTGGATGGCGTGAGAATGGGGCTTGGCAAACAGTGCTGCACCTCCCTTTCGTCCCCACACTAACGCTTCCAACACTGATAGGGGTCCTGGCTGGCTTTCTTGCAACTGCATGCACTTAATCTACTGTGATATTCGCTTAGCAACCTGACATTCTTGTTCCTGTTTTTTTCGTCAGCTTGGTTTCTGTCGCCCAACTAATAAAGGTGCGAAAATGTCAGTTATTGTGTTGTGAGCGGTTGAGTGTACGGAATCCCAGAAACATTTAACTAGTGGTGTCCACTTCCTCCACCCATTACATCACCCAGTTTGCAGGTATGAAGTGAAAGGTAATGATAGCTGACAATAATTCATGTCTAATGGGATTGCACATTCCCGTGTGGGAAACTACAGTCGAAGCTAGTCAAATGCTGGTGGAATAGAATGGTTCTTTCTCCTTGTATGTCTCATACAGGAATGCCTTCAGGATTTAACCGACTCATTACTGATTAGCTGACTCACATGTATGCACGAGTGAATGGCAGGGTTGTGTACTGGTGCCTCGATGCGCGAAACTGTTACATTGATTCAGAGAACTTAGTCAAATTAAATAATGCCATTTCAAATACTTTCTGAGGTTAGTTCAGTACTCTTCAAACACAAAGAGAGAGGTTTTCTAACATCTTCTCAGGCCACATCAGGCTCCTCTTGAGTTCTTGCATGAACACTTGAACTTTCATTATCTCCGCCTGTAATTCAGGGAGAGATGAAAGAATAATTACCTTCAGGAACCGCTAGACGTCGTACCGCCAGGGCCACGCCATCTGCGGTTGTTCGGCATGCACATTCGTCTTGCTCTTCTGACCACAGCTGTTATGATAAACCAAGTTCATTTAATCAGAGAATTCTGAACGTCTACGAGGCAATAGTACGGAAATTGATTGTCAAACCTTCCATCCTGTATGTCTCTGAGTAATATCCCGGCCAATGCTCCTGCAATCTCTGACTTGACTTCGAACAAATTCTAGCTTATTTTATTCGATTCAGTCTCAAATTGCATTTGCCATTCGACTGACCGTGTCACCCTCGTCCACATTTTCGAGGAACATTTAGCAGCACAGATTAATACGGTTATTGCAAGTGTCTGATGTTTTTTGATGCGAAAGATATGGATCAGGTTCTGTGATTGGCTACTTGGCCCGAATAATCATTTTGAGATGATTTCTAACTACTTGTTAGTAGTTTAATTCTATAAAGATTTCAGGAGCGCTGAGGTTGATTGGCCTGACGATGATACGGCTGAGGAGGGAAGCTTTCCTGGGTTTCTGAGCTGATCTCTATCCGCCAGTGAGGCAATCTGTATTAGAGGCTAGCAGTGGGATGAAATATCACTTTATGTGCTCATTCTGAGGGTAACAACTATCGCTCCAGATAAGGACGCCACCCAGAAATAACGTTCCCCGCGGTTCCTGGGTGTTTTACACAGCTGAATAGCTGTGGTTATTCATGATCCATACCAGCTGGATACATCTGGCTTAATTTTTATGCCATTCTCAAACGTGAAACTTTTCTGAGGAATGGTCAATCCGTGAAGCATTAACGGACATTATTACGACCTTAGTGACCGATAAACCCTTAAATGAGACATCGACTACATGGTAAGGTCATCTTAGTCATTATTAATGCTCAGCTTGTAAATATCTGCACTAAAGTCGGTTCAAATGAACTAAAAAGTACCGGGTAGTATGGGGAACAACTAGTTTGTTTGGATGATAATGGAAAACACATCGACATTCCGACAATTTTATTTCTGAACAGGACCACAGGCGATGACAGAAACGTAGTGTCGCGATGTATAAAGTTTCAACTGTGTAATATTCTGTTCGGAATTGATACGTTTTGGTCTCCCTATCGGTCCAGGCGATGGGTGGGAGGAAAAGAGAAACCAGCGTGTCTTCGTATTGCCTTGAAAGGTGTGTTTCAGTCAGTGGGCTGGCACTCATGAAGGTTCACTATCTAAACCCCCTTCCTCTGAAGACTGTTTGCCTGAACCAAAAAAGGTTGTGATATGTGGTATTCAGTTGGCAGCCAACAACGAAGATACTTTACTTTCCTTTCACGGCCGACCATTCGTTAGCAATGCTGTTCACACGGAGTGAGGCGGAGACATCATTCGAAGGCAGAAGAACCAGTATGTTCAATTGTGGTGAACATACAGACCTAGAAGGTCAAAGTTATTCATTACTCAAGTTTATTTTCGAATCCAACTCAAAGGTTTTGAATCTAAAGGATCCCCCTGGTATCAGCAGGTGGGTTCGATGATGCACGATCGTTTAAAAATCCACATGCACACACGCGTGAAATAGTTCTGTGCAACGCTGCAGCCGGAAGGTATTCGTCCATACCTAAGTAAAATCGCTTTTAGTGGTTGTCTTGATAATAATTGTGCAAGTTTTTTTTTAAATTGTGATCAGGTCAGGCTTTCTGTAAACAAGAGATTTAATAATGGACGTCAGTATCCTTACACCTATGTTTGGATAAACATTCTTCGTACTGAACATAGTGTCTGGTATTTTCCGTTATTTGGGTTTTCACAAAGTGCACTGGTGCGCTGGACGATTTCTAGATGCAGTTTTGTAGAGTTCCGCAGGAATATCTTCTTCAAAAGTGATCACACTGGATGTCCCATCACGGCCCAATTGATCGGCGTATAGGAGTTGTAAATTTGAAACTTTATTTCGGTGGAGGGGTGCTGTAATTGCTATCCCCCAACTCTCTCACTGGCTTGAAAAAGTAATAACACAAGTAATATCGTGTAATGATTTTTGAAATACGCTGGTCATAGAGAGTATGACTCGATTGCTAAGTTAATCAGATAACTGCTGCGGAAGGGGCGACATATCTCACTCTGAATACGCACGTATTAAAACACACAAACACATAAAGACACTTGAGAGGGTGAGATTGATAAAAGCTGTTCTGCATTGCCATAAGTAAATAAGAAAAACCACCGAGTAGATCAGTTTGAGATATTCAAGCAAAAGCGTTGCGCCACTGGACAAATTTATCCTGAATGTTCCACTTCAGAAATCAATTTACTATGATCCACTCAGTCTGTCCCAGTACTTGGTTTATCTTGTGTAGATCAGACACGTTCAAACGGACACCAAACGCTAGAACGTAATGTCCGATGTCACTGCTAGGGGCATTCTTGCAGTGTGGTTCGACATCATGGACTTGAGGCATTTGTCTATTTACCACCTGAATTTATACAGTACATTTCACAGTGAGAGGATTTCAACACCAGAGACCAAGCTTTTTTGATGACCATGGAATATATATATATATATATATATATATATATATATATATATATC
>NW_008752249.1:72039-92104 GCF_000715545.1 Opisthorchis viverrini | reverse complement strand
ATATATATATATATATATATATATATCGATCCGCATCTGAGCAGCAGCGAATTTTTTCCGAACGAAGTTACTGGTTTCCAAGACAGTTAAAAATAAACGATTTGCAACAGAGACGATTGTTACTCGACTAAACAATCAAATTTTGTGGCAACCTCGTTTGGCCGACCAGATATGCTTTGTAAATTGTGTCCGGCTGTGTGATAGCCATTTTACCGTGGGTCTCTCCACATAAAGTACAAGCATTCTATCCGCCTGTTCCATTGATAATCATATTCGCCACTCAAGATCTTATCGAAAAAAACTTTCCGCCATATTATGAAATATCATGTGAACATTCGAGCAACGTTGGATGTCCAAGGACTGTATGGTCATCAGGCAACTGTGCTGCTACTTTGGCGTTCTAACGGATTATAAAAAATGAAGATTTTATTCAAGATTATACAGGTGAATGTGTATATCGCAAGCCATACGTATCGTAAGCCCTACTTTGACGCCGCATAAGACCTGACGGAATGTCCCTTTCAAAGTAACGCACTCAATCATATTGATTCGTTTTGGCCTGAGACAAAGTACGTATAAGTTAGTTTGGTTCACAGCTGCAACAAGTAACCAGAGTAGAACTCAAACAGTTCAACGAATATCTGGCTTTAGCCAGAGACACGGAAGAAGCAACGTAAGTTACTAGTTACACTTCCTTACCAACCACAGAGACCGGTACGCTACTTCCACAACTCTGCGCCCGACGGTGTAACACCTGAACTCTTATATTTGGGTCTAAAAATTTGCGTCACCCGTAATGAACCAGGACGGTTTGCGGTTGAAACCCCGCGTGGTAATTATTCAGTTATATCTGTCAGTTGGCACCTATATCGCAAGACAGACCACTTCAAGTCCAGACCGAAGGAGTTGGCGCTTCCTCTCAGTGGTAACCTAGCCACGTAGTACACGAAAGTTTTATTGCCACAAAGCATAGACATGTAATAAGAGACCTTCAAGTCAGAACCGACGCGATTTCATCCTGATGGCTAAAGGGTCTGGAGTATCTTCTCTATTATAATTCGTTGTTTTGACAAGGCACCTTGGATAAGTTTTGATGAATATACTCACTTTTGATGAAGAAAATGGAAACATAGTTAGCTAACTCCCTTGATCGCATAAAAAATATAGGATACAGCACAGATACATGGGTCAAACATCTGTGATACCTCTAAAGATACCCCTACCCGTCGAATGTACTGGCTTCCTGAGGCACACAAAGAAGATTATCTACAAAGTCCCATACTTGAGATGAGCAAGATGAATGTACTCTCTGGACGTTTCATTTCGTTTTAAAAATTTGTCACTATTTCAAACAATAAGGAACCGAAAATTATCTATTCCCGAAATGTACTTGAACAGCTTACTTTGGAGATGCATGTTTAGTACAGTTTTCATACAGAGTTGAATGGGTGGAGTAGCTACACGTTCTCGCAGCCCGACACTGACGACTATTTTACGATTAACATCGAATAGGATGTTTTGAAACAAGTGATTGAACAGACAGAATTTTGTGGAAATCATATCGACGGCATTTATGTTATCATTCACGATTACCACACTACAAAAGAGACGATTTTGAATGTTCTTCATTCAGCACATTCGATACTCTAGTTTAGAGCGGAGTAAGACTTCAAAAAAGCATGCATTCTATTAATGCTTCTCAAGTTGTGGACAAAATGAAACTTCAGCGATGCATATAACGGACATCGGCTTGGCAAGGGCCATAGCAAGGGAAATTTGCAGAAAATGTTTGGAATAGATTGAGAATTTGTTTCACAACTGGAGAGTGTTTCGCTTTAGACAACATTCCAACTTTCCACCAAACCGTCGCATCACTTACAAACCGATACCAGCGGCAACCAAGTTCAATCTTCAACTGAAGCGCCTTGAACAGGATGATCAACTAGCCCAACCCGATCAAAAATGGTCTGAATTTACCCCAACCGACCACACGTATGACTTCGGCAATTACACTAACCACCCACCGATCCGTTCTCTGTTTGCCTAATAACCTGGCCAACTTAGTAACCTACGCACCTGATTTGGCGAAATTTTTCTATCAAAAGCAAAACGTCGTCCAGTTATATAAATACTGCTTTCTCGCCAGGCCTTTCCCCAACAGCGGAACCCTTGTCATGCGTTTGGCAAGTAGAGTTCGTAGGATATCCGAAGTTGGCACACTTGACACAGAATTGACGGACATATCGAGAACCCTGGTGGAAAACGGATGCGCGGAGGCGTTTGTGAGATACGCACAACAACCGTGCTGTGGAGGCCGCTCATCTTGATTCCGAATAGTGATAGTCAAATGCCCGAATCCCAGGTTTTCTTTCTTTACCTCACATTGTGGAGATGCATTGGATCGACAGTCATTGAAGATACCTTCAGTTTGTCTTACTTGGTGTGTTAAGATAAGGTGTAATTAGACTAAATCCATCGCCCGTCACCGCTAAAATACCAACGAATTCCCCCTAGGAGGAATGTAAAAGGCCTCCGAAGATCACCGTGATGACAGAAAAGTATATTATTAGAAAGTTAGCTCGCTAATTTGCGGTGTCATGGAGCAGACACTTGGTGAGTTATTTCCACAGTGAGTGAACACTGCTTTTGTGCTGGAGAGCTGGACTGTATTCCCGACAAACGGTTCGCATACGAAGAGGTCCATTATTCTCGTTTGACGAATTACAGGTGATGAAGAAAACACAATGAAGAGAAGTAACTCAGAATAATGGTCAGTGGTGAAATTTGCTTCTTGTGTGCGTGAACCGGAGAAGACTACGAACAACTTTGTTTGCGTTTCCAGTTCTTCATTTGTATCAAGAATTGTTGTCTTTTTGTGTTTTTTTGTGTGACTGGATTTACCGTCTCCTGTGTACTAGAGGTGGAGAAGTCGAAGTGCTCAAATTAGTTTTGGAGGCAAAAAATGAGAAATTTGCGAGAATAGCTGCACGATTGAAAAAAGCGACATTATGTCTGAGGTAGTTTGTGGTCACAATTATCCGGATGTAGTCCTGCCCCCTTTGAGGTCCAACCAACATTGTGGCTTCGACGAACCAGTGTACGTTCAAGTAGTTCTCTCTCAAACCATATGACCATCCGTTATTTTTCGTAGTTTGTGATTGTCGCGCGATTTTGTAGTCTCTGGACGCTATACCACTATTCCGTTGAAAGATGTGCGGTTATTGTCGGCTCGGATATCGTCGGAAAGCAAAGTAGGCCTATTACGACCTATCTAGTTTTTATGCTTAAATATTATTCCGTAAATCGAGTAATAAAGAACCTTATGTAATTTCGGTGATGCGTGGAGGATTCAAGGGTAATTTTCAGCATTTGGAGGACAGTTACGGGAAACACCGCCGCAAAAACATCGGCAGTTGATAAGAAAGACAGATGAAAGACTAAAGAGTCGCAATGAAGGAATCAATTATCTGAAAAGCCACTTTCTCTCCTATTTCTATAAAAGTGTATTTCATTTGAATCAGTCAAGTGTTGTACTGGGTGAAATTCAGTGATCTTCTGTACTAAGTCTTGTGATGTACATGTTTGCAGTTGAGGATGGCGAATTAACTAGTGGTGGCACGTAGGTCCTGTTTATGCGACGAATGTAGAAATCCGTCCTCCAACATTTCTATAGAGACTCTAAAAAACCACCCAGCTTCCGGACTGGTGAAACAGCGTCCTTTTAAGGAGTGTTCTCTCTCTAAGGTGTACATGCATTTCGCCGTACTTGCACGAGGGAAAAACACCATCATATGTTACACAAACCGAACGCGTTTCCGACTCACTCAGTATGCCGGTTAAAACAGAGTAAAGGCGGAGCCATATTGGTTTGGGCAAACACGAGTTGGGAGTAACCTGTATTTAGCTGTGGAACGTTGCTCACAACCAACCTGCACGTGAACTTCTTGAGCTTTGTCCTAAGTAAAGTGCTTTCATGCGTTGATTACACCTTGAAAAGGATCATGTTATTCAACCTTTATTTCACGTGACGGTTAACCAACCAATGGGCATTCACCTAAGGACAGAAGAGGGATAATAAATGCACATGAAGGCACAGTATCGCGAAAGGCAAATCTTGACGCAGTTAAATCAAGGTGAGTTTGTGTCCTGGGTTGAACAGTTCTGGTGTGACAACGTTTCATTTGTGTACAAACCGGACACATAATTACAGTTCAAGCGGCTAGTTTTTTCTTTGGAGTGACCGCAATGTGCATTTTCAACTAAAACCAGCATACAAATTAACACCTTACCATATGAAACTTGAAGTGAGGGGCAAAAGCATAAAAACTGCCAGAGTATGCCTTCTCTGAGGAATCACATTCCTGGACACAGACTTGATCGCTCGATGTGTTACTGTGAAAGAGACGATGAATATCACGGACCATGCACTGTGCTTCCTCCCAGCATTATACGATTTTCTGACAGAAGAGGCTAGAGCATATATTATTCGTGAATTTGCGCTGAGTACTTTTATTTTACTGGGCTGAATACCCCATGTATCCAGAAGTGTCTTGCAAGCATAGCTGATCTACGCATCCAGCGTTCGCCACTGACTTCGATCTGGATCTGGTGCCTCGCTGGAATCGGCAGGATCCTCATAACAGAAGAGATTACTAGGGGTCGCACTTTAATAACCGACATAAATAATATTGATTGTCAGGAACCAGATAACTAACGGGTAACTATGTGTTATTTTAATCTACGTCCCAGCTTCACTGTCTACGTTGGCCATGTGCCGTGACATCTGGTCTTCGGTGGCTGTGCAACAGCAGGTTACTTGTCTATGACAACGTAGTCATGGAAATCCCCAGCCATTTCTCATATTATTACCGCGATCAAATCACGTGACCACTTCCTGTCAGTTCTGAATGTTTGACCAAATGGGTGTGTTAGTTTGGTTGGATAGGTAATTGTTGGCATTGACGATATCATATCACATTATACTCCTTCCAATCCAAAAGCCTTTCCGCTTAGGGGACTTCACTATCGGAGATATGAGATTGAAGGCCTTACTGCATTGCGTGTACTTTACAGAATTGTATGATTTTCATTGTACCGGACAGTTTAATAAACGACTTAGCCTCACAGCACCTACGCATTGAAAGCTCGAACCTAAAACTCTCCACACATCCTCCGGCATTTACAGTGTTTGTAAGGCGTTAAGAATAAGAGAATCGAAATTTCAAACGGCTTTTTTTCAACCCAGACGTTACCAACCCGTGAGGTTTACATAGGAATACACAGGAGTACATTGCATTTGAGATGGCTTGCTAAGCTTCATCGATATTCTGGAGGGCTCCCTACCTCTCGAAGTCTCTTATGTAAAGAATTAATGATAGGAATTCATGAAAGCATTAAAGGCACAGGGATAAATGGAGGGTTTGGGCGAAAACACATCAATCTGGAATGTCCTCCGTGCATGCCAAATAATTTTACTACGAACGTTTAGTGTATAATAAATCGTACTGATTGGGAGTAGACATATCGAACACTACATCTGACTGCCACCGCAAGATGAGACAGCGAATCGCTTGGTGGCGCAAAACCTTCGACTTCAACTACCTCTCCGTCCACGTAACACATTCCATCTACTTATTAAACCAAATTCCTGTGCATTTTCCAAATTTCCGTGAACATGTTTAACGAATTCAAAAATCCTATTTTCTGCCAGCAGCTATTGCTTTTTTAAGAATTTTACGTCGATTTCTGGTCTTTATGAATGGAAAATATGAGAATGTTTAGGTTGAATTAACTAGTTTCAAGCCGTTCCAATTCATATGTTTTGATTTTGACATGTCACTTTAAGTTACTGAATAAAATACCGGTTGTAATCTTACGACCAGTTGAAAGATAAGCAAATTCATACTTGGAGAAACTCCTACACAGTACACTGCGTTTAAATACAGATAGCCAAATATTTCAAAATAGTTATAAGTCAACAGCCCACGACCGGTTTCGGCCTTTTTGGGGCTCATCAGGTAGGTCCCCGGGTTTCCGTCAACCTTATGTTCTACCTGGAACCAAATTGCACGAAATTAGCGAATATACACTCATTTGCAAACTAATTTGGTTGTTCGAGAGACTCACGTTGAACTTAGCTGAATTTCTCGTTTGTGATGTTTCTTGAGTTTTCGATGGCCATGTTCAGAGAAACATGCGTAGATACTAGCATTATGAATCAGAATTGTACAATATTTTGACAGGTCTCTTTCATATGTGTTCTCGGTGAGGCGTTTGTTCCCTATTTCGTGCTTTTTGTTCGCCATATGAAGATACCCATCATTCCACTGTGTAAGATTTGTCACATGATCAGTTTCACAGCATCCACAAGATCTAATTCAACAGCTTATAAGCAAATAGTGCCGGATGGTAAGTTTTCAGTGGTAACGCACCAGAATTGTTCAGTAAAATTATATGTAGTTTACAGGAAAAAAAGTTGTGCAAAAGTCGGGGCATAAATGGAAATATTATCAATGATTTGGACAAAAATCTGACACCACTGATATCACCAGTTGCCTAAGGATAAAGGCGCCACGACGGAAGTTTGTTGAACAATGTGGGTGATTGTTCAAAGCTTCCTTAAAAATTTATGGCAGTGTTGGCTTCACAGTAAAACCTTCAATCGGCCGACAGGTTTATCCCTCAATCTAAGTCTCTTGTTTTTTACGCTTAGCTAATTTGAGCCACTGGGGTCCCTAACAAGGCAATCTAATTCATTGTTGTCCAATGGAATAAATTCAGAGAGAAAGTCAGTTGGATGATGTTACAGGGTGATAAATTGAAATGAAATGAAATATACCGTTTGCACACACACAGCAAAACTTCCAGGGTTGTCCGCCAACTTAAATTCCTTGAAGAACGTGTAGGCTATATTGTTGTAAGTGCAGTTCAAAATTTTAACTAGCCCGCGAGCTTGTTTACTACCTGCCGGTCTATTCATGAAAAAAGTCGGATGCCGAAGTTTGCCCCCTTTTGGTGCTCAGTGTTCACATAGATTTCCAGATCCGATCAGTTTTCATGTGGCAATATTTGACGGACAGAAAAAGGAGAAAATATTGTTGGGTTTCCAGAAGCTATTTGCGACTGAGTTAACTCACACTTTACCAATATATCCATTTGCACGATTGGTTGTCTGTGTACCTTTATTTTGTTGGACAATACTGATGTCGCAGTCTCTGTTCAATACCTCAGAGACTTGTTTCTTCTGAGCACAGGTAACTAAAGGTCACAATTCGGGGGCATTCATGTCACATATGTTCATTATTTCCTGTGCCGCTGAAGTGACATATTTCAAGAATAGAGAAACATATAGGTTTTCGTGAATCTGTCCACCCCCATACGACAACGTACGGGATATTTTTGTCTGCTTTGTTCATTTCATTGCTTCGCCTTTAGAGAAAGGCGATTCCGTAGGCAAATGTGTTCTTACTGGTTTGTTTTTGCGCTTCAGAGCGTGAACAAATATGGTATTCTACATAAGGTTTATTCCGCCGGACATCCTCTCATCTCACTTGTTTACTGGGTTGATTATTATTTCCGGTGTGGACTAGGTGAGAGGACAGTCTATCGTGTTCCAGGCACAGTTTTTACCTAAAGCTGTGGTTTTATCTGCTTTGACTCTTACACATTATTCGAGCCATTCATCCAGCTAAGCTTCTGAAAAGATCTCATGAATGTTTTGTTTCCCATTCGTCGTTGATAATTTTCGGGCACATTCTTCCGACTTACGTCCTGGTCGCGATCAAGTGTCCAACGATTTCTCAATGACGAAAAGACGTTCCATATGGCCATGTTTTCACTTCATGTATGATAGATCTAGCAAATGCCTCCTAATTCTGCGTATCTGCAACTTCATACAGCTTCGGGTGATTGCTTTGATACCTTAGTTTGGAGTGCCAGCACGGAGATGACCGTAGCTGAGAAACGTCTTTTAGATGAAGATGTTATCCCACTTTATTTAACCCCACGGTTTATTTACACTTGAGTGTTCTTGGGTACTTTGTACTTCTCTTCAGTTTCCATACATGTCCTCAAGACGTTAACTTTTTCTGCTTAAACTAGGCTTATCATTTCTTACCCGGAGAAGCCCTGCTTTCTTAAGCACTCCTATGGCCTCCCACATTTTTCGCCTACTCGTAGCTCTTTTAAAGAAGGACGAGTTTCATTATCCGCACTGAGATTCCTCTACAGCAAGGTTTATGAACTTAGCATATTTAGTGAGCAGATCAATAAACACCTGAGTAGCTACCAGTGTTTTTCTATCGGTACTCCTCTGTGCACGGATGTGTTTCTTCCAGGCTCTTCTTAACTATTTTGGGGCCCAACGTCTTCGTGTTATGAAAACGTTCAAGTTCGAGCAAGTGTCGGATTTGCAATTCTAAGATATTGGAAAGTGGAGTGATGCGGGTTTCTAATTATTGGACGCACCATAGGAAACGGATTAACCAACTTAGGAACGCTTCCAGCCAAAAGCGGAGGCATAATTTAATGAAAAATACCAGATGATGGCTTAAAAATTCTGCGTCTGTCAAATCACTATGATTCATCGAATGATCAACAGTTTTAACTCTGCTGTCGGAGGTAGCCATTCAGCTCATGAGGAGAATCTACTTCATTTCTAGCATGAGGCTAGCGAGCCTAGAGAGCTTTATTTTGCAGAAGAATGGCCTTAGGGCAGTTAGAAGCCATAGTTGACATGTACGTCCCCGTGGCGAATAGAGAACTCGTTGCCAGTGATTCAGCAGAGCCCAGACTAATTTCACTCTTCGAAGAACAAGCTTTCTATAAAGCTAAAATCAGCCTCAGCTCCTTATCACTTTTCGCACAACAGTATTTCAAGTATAGATTTATGTGCACGGAATCTACCTCTTAATTTTGAAAGATTCCCTCGCTTGTATTAAGTGCAGTTGCACAAAGGCTAGTTTACTTTTCAGCTGGAAATAGTAAACCAGGAGGGGTCCTTTGATGTCCACTTGTGCCAGCGGCATCTTCGGGAATCCCTCCCCCGGTAGCAGCTGGATTGAGCTGCAGTTTATGCCTGCTCCATACTAACATTTATTGGCAAATGTTGACCGCTAAAATTGTTTGTGCGGGAAAGCGTTTTGAGGCATTACTGACACGTTTTGATAAAGTTCTTTGTAACCCGTTGGGAAGGTTCTCTTAAATTGGCATTCCTTCAGAATTCATTATTCCCTATGATAGTTGGGAGAACCGCTGAAAATGCCCTGGCGGGGTGTAACTCGAAGGCATTTGTATCTAATTCACCTTCTATATTCCAGTCCTTTCCATCAAATTATGTGTTGCCATATATGTTGCCAAAATACCAGCGCATTGTTGCGTTTTGCCAGTGTATCATGAATGATCACCATTCCATATTAACCAAATTCGTTTTTGGATTCTATTTGAGCGTTTGTAGATGAGCACCAGTGAGACGAATATAGTAGGTTTGTTAGTGTTTCTTAATGGATGTCTTGTTGCTGATGCCTTACTACCATCAGTTTAGCTTATACAAAATACGTCGCCTATGCCTTATGCCTTGCAAGTGAATTTCAAAGGCTTGTTTATGAGTCAACGGAACGGATAGAGGCTTGCAAGTATGCATTCACGTCTCAACGACTTTTGTATCTTCAGGGGGACAGTATGTCTCCTGAATCGGCCAGTAACTGGGTATGCTGATGGTCCGGGAGAAAGAATGAAGAAAGGAACCCTATCATATTGTGTTTAACGAGCAGAAGTTTTCGAGAGAATCCAAATTCATTTGTTAGCGCGTATATTGCGTAGTGGCTCCAGGAAGGATGAGGTTATCTGGACTTGGAAAACGAGAGCGGATAGCGTGACAATAGATGCGAAGACCAAAAGACAAACATAAGACAAAAGAAACTCCTTCTTCATCCCCTAATAGCTGAAATTCTTAAAGTACTGACTTTTTGTATCGTAAAATCAACCTAGCTGCAATGAAAATTTCTCTATGACTTGGTTGATTAAGATTGAGTCAACAAACTCGGTTGACCTTGGAGATTTGAAAGTATAACCGCATGGACTCGACCGTTTGAAGCCAGGAGGATAGTGCTTCTCTTTTCGTGTGTTTAAAGTAGCTGTTTGCGAATCAGTTTCATTGTATTGTTGGGTTTAGCAGTTTAGCTTTTCTCAGACTGACTCCACAAGCAGAATGCGCTATTTAGATGAAGATAGAGGCGGGGATTAAGCATGAGTCCCAGGGTTGTAACCAAAGGTAGACAGCTAACCGTCTTGAAGGGTTTTGGACGTTTGAAACGAACTGAATGAGGAAGGATTTATCCAGAATAGAACAACTGTGCAACCTAACCCTTCGTCATACTACACTATTCTAGACAAACGTAAACGGGAGACTATGAGGTCCTAATGCATAAATACCATATGACCTACAAAAGGTGATGGGCTTCTAAGATTTGTTATCCCAAATAGTTGGGCGTTTTCTGGCTATTTCTCGAATTTCTTGTTGTTTTGCCGTACGTTCAAAGCTACTGGAGTCGCGCACCTAAAGCATGACAAAGAAATATGCAAAGTGAAGTGTCTAGCGAGATCTCGATGGCCCTAATTCTATGCCTACTAGCATTACATGCCTACAGTTTTCCGTATTTCGCTGGTAAGGATGCCGACTAAAAACTGTCAAACAGGAAAAAAACATATTTAATTATATTTAATTTACGATTTCTGACTTTCTCTTTTGTTCCTATCTAGTTTGGGAGTTCTGAACGGCTGCAGTGAATAAACCACTATCCAACTATGGCACCTCTGTCCCTGAAGCTGCAGTCTATAGTGGCGCTCCTGATACTGAGTATTCTGGCTGCATCTCAATCACCTGCCAACGCAAGGATCTTACAGACCTTGGACGAAGAAGGAGAGACTCAACGCGATGTCCTTCCACAATGGATTATGACGAGACCGAGCCACAAACGTGGTGGAATGTATGGCGGCCTGATTGGCAAACGTATGCAACCCTTTATTGAACCTTGGTGAACCGTCTGCAAGGTACCAGCGATTCGGTGCAAATGAATGACCAGCTGTGAACTGTCAAGGAATAAAGACATTTTACGATAAAGATTTTACTTCTGTTTTGGATAGGGGGAGTTCGATTTTCTAACAAGATAGCCTTCTGAATGAGTTATGCTGACAACCTCCGTACTATACTGGCATCATCCTGTCATTTCCGAGCCCGGATGCGTATCTTCTGGATTCTTATTTGTTAATTCTGAGGGCGATTCCGGTTTGGCCTACGAAGAAATATCAACCTCTGTACACACCACTGTAAACAAACTGCAAGAGTTAACCTACGGGGGTGATACCTGGTTATATGAACCAGCCAAGTTTAATGGCAGAACCTTCTCTTGCGGAATGGTATAATGCTAAAAAACAATTCGATAATTCGGTGACGATGATGAACGCGAGAGGGATAGATTCGACTTTCGAAAGGTCTCATATTTAAAAAAATAACATAGTTTATAAAGTTCTCGTATCCACAGTGACCGTCATGGGTCAACATATTCTGTCTTCAGGCAGCTACTTTTCCGAGTAGGGTTAGATTTGGAAAATGGTGAGAGTGTATGCGTCTAACGAAAGCTAGAATTACCGGGGCAAGAAAAGCATTATCGCGCGGCATTTTATGATAGAGTTAGGGCTGTGGAAAGAAACACTATGGTTTGCCTTAGCGAAGTTATCAGGAAAGACGTTTCTTAACGGTGTGAAGGTTGATTTCACCTGGAAAAACTGTTGTTGGCACCATGCAAAAAAATCCGCAGTTCCTTCCAGCCTCTAGCCTTTTTTATTGAAATATGAGAATTTTTCCTCGAAAAACTGTAAAGGCATCTCTATGAATTAGGTAATGCCCGAGTTGGGGAGTTTTTGAGGAGGAATAGAAAGTAGAAAAAACCATCGCAGCACACCGAACGCCAATATATTTCTACGACATTTGCTCTAAATTCCCCATTGTATTTAGCTACAATTTTCGCAGTCATCTATAGTTTGTACACACGCGGAATTCGGGACCACTTCACTAACTTCCTGCTGTAACTGACTTCCCGTCAAAATAAGACGGAATAGACACTTATCCGGTAGATTCGAATCCAAGTTCTCTACGAAGAAGCAGTGTAGTTTGCATCGAGGCCAGTCCATTGCTATTATCAATAGTACTCAGCAAAAGAATGACGTAGTAGACTATTCATAAGTCTGGTAACAGCTGTCCGACAGCTCGGGACTGGTTTTGCTCTTTTTTAGAACCATCTGTACGGTCATTCACAGCGTTTCCATCAACCTTATGTTTCACTTGAACCCGAATAGAATGCAATTAGCGAAATACACTCATTTGTGAACCGATCTGGTGTTGACGGGAGACTAACCTGGAACCCAGATGAACCCCTCATTTGTGATGTTCTTAAACATTCAGGTGACGTGTGAAACTCGGCGATACCGCGGATACCGTAGCAAATCTGCTCGACATTGCTAGAGCTATTCGATAATTGTGAGTCTGATGATTCCATTACATCATTAAGCGTACATATATTCACAAAAGCTAACTGAGACTTCCACTGTTTCATAAATCAACCAACGCAGCTGTTTATTTACTGAGACGATCGTCTGTTTTGAGCTTTAACAGCGTATTGGAAAAGAAAGCGAATTTCTTCGAGAGGCGTTTGGCGACCATTTGGAGTAACTGCATGGTGAAGTCACTCCTAGTTTGGGTGATAAAATGAGGCGAAACTCCGGGGTCCATACTCTGTTCTCAGTAAACCAGAGGTTTAACCACAAACACTGGAAATAACAGGAAAATGATGAATGGAAAAGAAAACTAACCAAAAAGGTAACCGGGACACGTATACGCCTCCTTCTGAAATGAGTGAAACTAGTTGGTGTTCATTCATTATTGATCGGGGATATATAGCCCGGATTCTGGTTGTATCTTGGCGCACGTGGGTCGCTTTTAGACTAATGAGGTTCCTAATAGGGAGCTTTGAGCCACGCGTTGGTCCATCAGTCCAGAATATCAAAATGAAGAACTGGTTTCGGAAGCCTATGGCATCAGTTGTTCAAAGTCGAGCAGAATTACGCCATAAAACCTCGGTCATCCACGCTCATGGCACACGTATGTCATTGACCAGCGCAACGAAGGGTCAAGATTTGTAGACTAGATGTGGGTAACCGTTGTTGCCTTTGAGACCTCTCTCATTGTTCAGTCTGGGGTGCGTTCAGAAGGAAATCACTGCCCCTTACTACGGGAAACGAACACGCATAGACAAGTAGGCCAGTAACAAACACATCTGTTAGCAAACCAGTGTCCGATAGGGCGGTCTTTGCTACATGATCACTGGAGAGTACTGGTGGACATCAATATCACATAGGCGGAATAAGTAAGTGAATGAGTAAATCACCGTGATGTCAAGTTCGATTCAATGAAACCAGTCAGCTGCAAAACGTTCGACGTCTTTGCGATCATGTATTGCTTTTACACGATATTGCCCACAATCACATTTGGGCCCTCAAACACAGCTCGTTATAGTTAACAGGGGATGCAAGGCGGTTATACGGTCACGACGACTTGAGTAGGAAAATAAATACCTCATTGGAACACACGACGACCGTCTGACCGGGGTCACCAAAGCCTATGTTTATGGCAGACGTTTCGCCGAATTCGTGAAAACACCCGTGGCTTATTCTTACCAATTATCCGTCAGTTTGCCGTTGGTCCTTCCACCGTGCAGTCTCGATGCTCCTCCAGCCATGAACCCATAAAAGTTCATGATGTGTCTGAATTCGGACTATGAGTCAAACAGTTATGAAGATAAATATTGGGGCACGATGACCAAACGTTTGAAAGTTAGTCCTCCTATGTAGATCAGTCGTTGGGACGAAAATGCATGTGTTCGTCACAGTCACTAAGATTCACTGAGAATAAGTGGATAATCCGGTCCTCAAAGAGAACCTTCATCTTGTATTTTTAGGTAATTAATTCCACGAGCACCTTCATACCCAGTGCTAACACAGAAATGCAACTGAAACCTTCCGTGTTCCTTCCTGAAGTCAAGGTTGTTCTGTTTATTCACCTAAACAGTCAGCCCATCATATCTATGTTCTACTGCTAACTGATGTGATCGGTCGCCCAATCCATTCATAAGTACTAACTTTTCCGTCCGGGGTTTCTCCGAAACTCGTTAATCGATCACAGCCCTACGTATCCATTCCATGACTACTAGCTTACAGAACATATTCCAAAGTATTTTTAGGTTGGAACACCATGTCTCAAAGGGTTATAGATATTTATTCAAATTCAAGGCTTTGGTAGACTCCTTCGAAGTTTGGGGGTCGAATGTTGAGAATAGGCGGATTTAGCTCAAAATAACCAGTGGCCGCACTGGCATTCCGCGCACTGAAGACAACTTTTCATACATTATTTATAGAGCACTGGTTAGATTTAGTTGAAAGTTTTGACTTTTCAAGCATTGTCTACGTTCGTTCAAGCGTACAGTCAGTTGTCTCTCTGTTCACCTGCGCCGACCCAGGAAGACCGTTCCCAGATTGTTCGCTCCCAGAATTTCCTCTTTCTCCAAGTTGATGCTACATGAAGCAAATGTGCCAATCAAAATGTGTGCCAAAATTACAAACCAATGCGAATCATTGATTTAGAATCAAAAATTTTCGAAGTAAAACTGAAAGAATGAGGGAGCGCATACTGACTGAAGTGAAACGCATGAACGCCCAGCTGACATGTTCGGTTTGGACTAAGTTTTCGAGACAACGGGGTATTGTAAAATCTGTCGAAATTGGCATATCCCTGTTTCAGGATTGCATGAATGGAAGATTGCGTAGACCCAGCCGGAAGTAGTAGAAAAAATCACCCAAGCAGTACAGTGATGACGCCTCCCGCGCGGGAACGAAACGTTTGGGTGTTGGTTGCCAAGATCGACCGCCAGATCAAGTGTTGCCTCACCAATAGATAAAAAACGAACCCAAGTTTTGAATGGTCCACTCACATCCGTTTTACCATGTTACAATAGCTGGATCAAAGCTCTCAAACAATGCTTGTGCCAGTGTGTCAGCGAAATGATCAGGCCGTATCCTAATAAGGAATCTAAACAGCGTAAATGACCTTTTTAAAAATGAAGGGACTAAACATCCATGAGTTTCTGAGGTTCCAAGTTTTGCATATGGTTTTTTGTAATCCATCGGAATGTCAGATCGATCATATTACGTAAGACGCATGTAAAAAATGTGGAACTGACGTATGTCACACTGAAACTCTCATTTTTTGATGCTGTGGCTGTGTGCAATATGCATGTGCACCTTAAGAAACCCAAGTGCACTCACGCTCTTTTCCGGTAATCGGATTCTAGGTTAAGGTCGGTGTCAGTGGCTTTGTTCGGCTAGTGTCACACTAGCTTCCTTGTTCAAGATCATCTTGTGAGATCTCTCTACAAGTGAAATCGATTGGATAACACACCCACTATCCTATTCCAACCTAAGATTAACTCAAGCTAGATCATGACAGGAAATATAAATTTTTGGAAGGACATTGGACACCATCCAATTGACGGCCTGGAGATTGCATTTGCATTCATTGTAACGTCGTCTGAACAAATTCGCATTTGAATAAAGTGCTTGGGTTTCCGTTTCGCAATTCAGATAAGGTCGTTGGATTTCTATAGTTAACGTTAAAACCTTAGTTATATCTCAACCAGTTCAGCTCGATTATTTCATTGTAACTGGATCGGTTGCGACAATCCGATTAACCAGGCATCCATCGGTCAGTAAGCGGGGTTTTTGTGAATTTCAATCTAGATTTCCGTCAAATTGTTCATTCAACTTTTGACTAGTCCGTTACACGACCCAAGTTTACATCAAAATACTTATTAGGATTCCACGCAGAGGATGAGTTAACTATTGGCCCGTCCACGAAACTCAAAGACTGCTCATGCAAAACCTTCCGACCAGTCGCCAGTAATCGGGAGATTCTCTTAAGTGGACAACTCGAATTTTCACACGTGAAATCAGCTCAGGTTTTACTGGGTAAAATTTTACTTGTGATTCTAGTAGCACACAAAATTAGCGACTTTCTCGGAGTTAAGATGAGTAGTTTGGAGTTTGCGATACACTAACCCTGTGGACCAAGATCTCCTCATCAATCATCGTGGAAACCTTAGGATAATTAGGACGGAAATCAAAGAATACCGTCCACGCTGAATCAAAGCTGAACCAGGATGATCTGTCGCGACACACAGTGGAAAGTCATCCTTATTGTTTTAAGAGAAGCCTAGGTGTGTATACTTCTCCGGCTGCTAGCAAACACAACAAATTAGTTGGATGTGCTAGTTCCGCTTAATTCGGTGGTAGTAAAGTGCCAAACGCTAATAATTAATCAGGGAAATACACTCATCTGCATACCAGGTTTGTTTTGACGGGGAGGCAGCTGAATCTATCGCTTATGATGGTCTTAAAGAAACAGAATGTGTAGTTAGCTTATTTCGAGCAATTTACGTTCGATTAGAACAAAATGTTGAACGAAATACAGGAGCTGCGCCTATATGATGAGCTCCGAAAAAAGTTGAAACCGGTCTTGGGCCTCCGAAGAGTTTTCAGCAACCTTATGAGTAATGTACTGAATTCATTCTTATTTTACTAAGTCCGGTACACAGTGCCTATAAAGGAAATTGGTTTTATTTCTGGAGCCATGGACCGTGCATCAAGCAAATTTTAACTTCTTTTCGTGACGCTTTCAAGTAATACAGCTGGAGGTTTTGGTTTTCAAGGAAATGATGCCGAAATTCTTCACACATTCGGTAGGTACACGCAGACTCTGATCCGGCACGCATGCCCGACTTGCGTTCATCGGACGGCTTGCAGAAATTAAAAAAATCTCTAACAGGTTGAACGATCGTATCCCAAAAACACCAAGTGGGGATAATGCAAGAAATAAGATAAAGAATGGACCACAAATTGGTTGGCCTAAGGCGATCGCTTTGTGCGAAGGACCACCAAGTGACGACACATTTGCAAATTAAGTTAGTAATGACAGGCAGTTCAAGTGATCCGAATTTTTCAGCTGAATGTGCGGTGAGCTTCACAGTCCCCGTTTTATAGCGTAGGCTTTCCAATCAAGTTTCCGTGCAACAGCTGTGCTGTGCCTCTATCAATAGCAAATTATCTTGAGCCTATTCGACGGCCTGTACAAGTGAGGTCCGAATGACATACAGACAGTCGAAATTTCCTCCGAATGCCATGAAGACGAAAACTTAAAGCATAAATTCCAAAAACAAGTTAGAGTGGGAATCACGAGTTGCTGAATATTATAGAAATGACTGCGTAAAATATCTCATCTAAAGTTGGCTATTGAGCCAGTTTCACTGTTCGACTTTTCGCCTCTTGCATGAGGTATGGTGAATTAAGCTCATCATTCGCACGCATGATCTGTGGCTCGAAATCTTTCCCTGGTATATCACCCAGACCGTTTTATTTGGCCACCTGACACCAATCATGGTATTATCTTCCTCGCAATTCAAACAGTTTGTGGTTTCAGGTCCCATCGATTAGCAAGCGAGGTGATCCGTCCAAAAGTGTAACCACAATCTGTTAATTAAAATAACTATTGTTATAATTTTGAGGAAACTGAAATATCTTTTCTACTCAAAAGCTTCGTCGAGAGAGTAGCAGAGGAAGATGCCGTGCATGATACCAAAATAACCTTGCCCTCTGGGCTTTTAGTAATTTTAGCTACCAGGCGACCAGATTAACTTATTCTTTAAGTGAACTATAGTTCTAATGTTCGATTGCTCGTGCGGACAAATCGTCCTGTTATTATCCTCAAGTATCCGTGCATCGACACAAAAGTTGGCCAAAAAATCACAAACCTTTGAAGAGGAAAACAAGGCTAAGCCAATGCTTGCGTATGGACAGGGACGTATGGACAGGACATGAAATATGCTGGTGCAAACTATCCGGTTGTGCTTCAAGAACTGAGAATTTGTAGCCCGTTCGAAGAATGCCTACAGTGCTATTGATAAGTGTAACCATAAGTGTTACCATAAATAGCTCGTTTTCTCGACAGGTGTTACTTAGCTGGGTGTGGTCTTTTAGGTGAAATTTGCTCAGTTTATCTGAGAACAGTTTGTCTTGCATTGGCGATTGACTGGACTTGATCAGTTGGACGAACTGGCGTTTTGCGGCTTGCTGGGTTATTTATCCCACTAAGTTACTAGAAGCTTTGGCCGATGGTATCGTTCACTTAATTGAGACGGTGACTGAGAAAAGAGACCAGACTTACTTAGTTAAAGAGGTGTACATTTCCATCAAACTCTTTGTGCACGCCTCAACTCGTCTGTTTCACTTATCCCAAGATTCCACATATACGACTGACCTGGCTAGGTGAACGGTGGATGAAATATACCTGCCACTGCTTTGGTAGTTCAGGACCATCTTGCGAGCCCCTTTGAGATTTCATCGTTAAATTCTGCACTTTTGATTATCGAAAATACCCCGGAAAATATATATACCCAGTTTTTGTGGCCATCGTTGACAGTTCATACAATGAGAATATCAAACTTTGATCAATGTTTGGCATGCAAGGACACGTACGTGGTTTTATTTGGAATTATAACATTAGGTTAGGCCAGTGTTGAGGGACAGAATTCGGCAGAATTCGTGTACACCTTAAAAATTGTGCATTTTAGACGGCTTAATTGTGATGGTTTTGGACTGAGGTAAAGCACTACCCATAAAGTGGATAAAACCCCTCTGAGAGCTCACGGCTGTCTTGGGGCTCATCAGATAAGCACAGTTCCTGAAATTCCGGCAACATTGTGTTTCACTCAAGCATAATTTGCACGATATTTGATATGATATAATGTGACACGAAACAGTGTAATTTTAATATAATATAATACAATAATGTTAGATAATATAATATTCGAATAGACTGTAAGCAAGTTTGATAAACTTGTGCACCGTATTCAGGTATCAGTTTTGTGGATGCAAGAACAAAATTCGGTTAACATCAAGAAATTTACAAAATTTTCTGATTTGTTCCAGATGGACAATAACTGTATTATCTGGCACAAGTGATCAAATCTGAAATTATAACTATCGGTACAGAAAAACTTAAGGAGGTGGCTAAGCATCTTGCACAGCAGAATTAGGGCACATTCATTTTCGGCATTCAAGTGTTCAGGCGATAGCTGGCGCATTAAAGTGGGAACCGTCATTTTGCTTTGGTCAATTTCCTTATTATTCCACTTTGTACGCCGATAAGTTTTCCAGAAAAATTACTTATCTTCCGGGTAATATGGTGCTACGAGACGCAAATATCTTCTGAATAGGCTACATAATACTGACTGACTTCTCGTTCGGGAGGAGGCGCGAAATCCTACAAAGACAAAAATGGATCTCGCACGCCATGTCAAACTGAATTTATCAAGCTAATTCCGTATTGTCATCCGGAAACATAGGTCACGTGACAAAACACCACAGAATATAAACTATTGGGTACATTCTGGAATGACCAGAGAGATCTCACACTCAAGATCTCACTCAAGAACGCATCATCAAAACAGTGGTTGTTCACGTCCTAGAGATTTCACGTGGCATGAAATGTCTGCCATTTGATGCCAGGTTCTTTCCAAAGAATGTCAGTGCACAATACATCTTATGAGCCGAAGTTTCAACCCGAGAATCGCAGTCAGCGATTCTCAACATCCCCTGGGTAGACGTATTCTGGTGTGTATCTACTTGACTAGCCAACTAGGACGATTGCTCATTGAAATACCGACAAACACCGCACGTCACTTTGTGGTTCGTCTGATCAGTGAATGCTCCATTACAGTAAGGCTGACCAGTAAAAGCGCCGTAATAATTGTGAAATTCAAAGAGTATATTTTAGCTGCATGCAACGCAAACAGAGGGAACGTAACAGCGACCACAAGAACTGCAAGTGTAGGATAAACTGACAGGTGCAACAAATCAAATTTTGCTGTATCACGACGACAGTTTTTTGACATGCAAGCCAATG